>NW_022724777.1:82127-83860 GCF_011630105.1 Anneissia japonica
ATGGCTAAGAGTTTAAAATATATTGTTTTAACTTAAGTTCAGGCCTCGAATTTGGGGATTTTATGGGCCAAATGGCATCCTGTATGACATGATTTTGAAAGGCACCAAGGCTAAATGGAAAGGCACCAAGGCCAAAATTTCAAGTATAAAAGGGCACCCAAGGCAAAATTTGATTTAGCCTCAGTACTAATTTCTCGCGAGTGCCTTGATTCGTCGTAGCCAGGCTAGTAACATCCTACACTCAACGCCGAAGACGACAGGTCAAATAGATAACTTGTAAATACTCGACAAAACAAAATGGCTGTATAGTTACCAAGATACACGTTGCATAATCAAGATTGCTTCAACTTGTGGTAGTATGGGTTTTTCGTTAAAAAAATATTTTCATCCAGTTTTTCTATTCTGTTTGCCTACAATTATTTGTGGACTCCATGTGGGTAAATATTATGATGTTTATTTTATGAAATTTAATCTAAAGTTATATTAACGCAAATGTTGTTTATAAACTCACCAATCGGCCATGTTTCTCTTTGGTCACTTGGATTAACGCACTCTGGTTTATGTTAATTTTCTTTGTCAACAAAGTCTATTTAACGAACCAGTCGAATGAAAATAATACTCAACGAAAATTCGTTCCAACAAAATGAACCAGTCGAATATTGCCCATGTTTATTGCAATAACCGCTCAAGTTAGATGCATGCGCACACAACGGTAACCGCAAAAACAGTTCGTATGAACACACAATCATGGAAATTCTCTCATGTTCTGTCACTGCAACCTGGCCTAGGCTAGCTTAGGCGACCTACGTTTTTGGCTTTCGTGTTTTCTTTCAAGATTTAAATGTTCTAACTTACATTTATTTTACGTGTCAAATGATCTATATTAAGCATCGTGAGGGCAGCGAGGCCAAGGCTTCAAAGGGGCAGGCAAGTAGTGGCCGTCGTCGTGCTTCATTTCCAGGGGCACCAAGGCCAACTGGGAGGGCACCGTCGGTAATGGCCACGGTAAAATTCGAGGCCTGTAACATGGCCGGCGGAAGCGGGGGCGGGGGCCGGGGCTCCTCCCACTTTTTGGCGTAAAATATATAATGCTGGAAATTTTTGTATGATCGGAAATGCAAAAAAAGGAGGGAAGAAGGAGGAGAAGGATGGGAAAGAGAATGTTTATCCAGTACCAGACCGAGTTACATTTTCTCGCAATTCACATTGGCGGATCTGGGAGAGGGGGGTCATGGGTCCTGACCCCCTCCCTTGGGTAACAAAAAAATTGGAAAAAGAAAAGAATTCTAGACCTACCTTTTCAGGACTCGTGAGCTGATTTTTCAATTTTTTTTTTTTTTTTTTGCTATTAGAAAATTAGAATTTTGAAGAACATAAAATTCATTAAAACACACTTCAAATTTCGGGAAAGCTCAATTCCCGCCATCTAGGAATTAAAATTTTCCCGGGGGAGAACCCCCGGACCACCCTTTCTTTTTGGGATTCATGCAACTACTCATTTGTTTATGTATGTATACACACATAAAATATAAAATGAGAAAAATTTAGCTGACCTTTTTAAAGAGGGGAAAACCTTGAATTTTGAAGAACTTTAAAAGTCATTAAATGACATTTCAGAAGTCAGGTAAGCTCATCTCCTGCCATCTAGAAATCGAAATTTTTCCGGGGAACCCGGACCCTTTATCTTTGGAGTTCATTGATTAATTGAATCATTTTCAAGGGGTGGGGGAGAA
>NW_022724777.1:83977-85143 GCF_011630105.1 Anneissia japonica
GGGGGAACCCGGACCCCTTTATCTTTGGAGTTCATTGATTAATTGAATCATTTCCAAAGACAGGTTGGGGGTGGGGACCTTGAATTTTGAAGAATTTAAAAGTCATTAAAAGACACCACAGAAGTCGGCTCATTTCCCGCCACCTAGAAATTAAAATTTTCCCGGGAAAGAACCACAGACCTCCCCCCACCCCACCCTTTCTTTTTGGAATTTATCGATTCATGGAAAAACTACGTATGCAACTTACTCAATCTTTTATGTATGTATACACACATAAGGCGTATTTACTGTATTAACAATGGGCAAAAATTATCTGAAAGTTTTCAAGAGTGGTAAACCTTGAATTTTGAAGAACTTAATTACTTTTAAGTTCTTCAAAACTCAAGGTGTTCCCCTCTTGAAAATTATTATAATGAATAAATGAACCCAGAGAAAGGGAGGTTCGAGTTCTTCCTGTGAAAATGTTGATTTCTTAAATGGTGGACAATGAGATTTCCCGACTTCTGAAGTATTTTTTAATGACTTTAATTTAAAAGACACCTCAGAAGTCGGGGAAGCTCATTTCCCGCCTTCTAGGAATCAAAATTTTCCTGTGGAAGAACCCCCGGACCCCCTTTCTTTTTGGGATTCATCGATTCATAGAAAATTCGTATGCAACTACTCATTTTTTTTAAATTGTTATGTATGTATACACACATAAGCCCTATTTACTGTAATAACAATGGGAAAAAATTACCTGACCGTTTTCAAGATGGGAAGACCTTGAATTTTGAAGAACTTAAAAGTAATTAAAGACACGTCAGAAGTCGGGAAAGCTCATTTCCTGCCATCTAGAAATTTTCCCGGGAGAGGAATGTTGACCCCACCACCTAGATTTGATTCCAGATCTGCATGATTCATATTCACATTCATCTTATAAGCAGTGGCGTAACAGGCGGGGGCAGGTGGGCAGACTGTCCCCCCCCCACTGACGGTTTTTACCGGACTGACCAAGCCGTCGTACCGGGATGTAAGAAGAAAAAAGAAAGCGGGAGAGGGAGGGAAAGAGAAAGAAGGGGAAAGAAAAGAAAAGGAAAAAGGAAAAGAAAAAGAGAATAGAAAAATAAAGACAAGAATAAAAAGGAAGATATAATGAACAGATATCACAATACCCCGGCCTGCAACCC
>NW_022724777.1:85205-85573 GCF_011630105.1 Anneissia japonica
CACCGGGGGACAAGGGGAAAATATCCATCTGTGGAAAATCTTTCCCCATTGAATGCCTTTTTCACCCGGGAAAGTGCCTGAAAACCTCAAATTTTAAATCGCATATTTTGTTGAGGTAGGCCAATTTCCTCTAAAAATTGCCCATTTTAGGGAGTTTTGATCAATTCAGACGAAATTAGAATTTAAAAAACAAAAATTTTTCGCGCGCTTCGTGCACATTTTTTGATGTTAAGGCTTCTGCTTGCTCTTCTTTGCCTTCTAAGTTATAACACATAGTCCCAAACTCAAGAAAGAAAAATTAAGATAGATCCTTTTACCTAAAAGAAGGGCCTCAATGTGTAATGATGGTGAAAGAATAGGCCTATGAA
>NW_022724777.1:85597-89819 GCF_011630105.1 Anneissia japonica
AAAACGAGTGTGGCCATATATAACATAAGAGCATTTCTTGTTGAGGTAGGCCAATTTCCTCTAAAAATAGCACATTCTAGGGAGTTTTGATTAATTCCGACGAAATTAGAATTAAAAAAACAAAAATTCTTCGCGCGCATTTTTTAATGTTGAAGCTTGTGCTTACTCTCCTTTACCTTCGAAGTTATAACACATAGTCCCAAACTCAAGAAAGAAATTCAAGATAGATCGTTTTACCTAAAAGAAGGGCCTCAATGTGTAATGATGGTGAAAGAATAGGCCTATGATTGTAATAAATAAAACCACGATGAAAATGCTTATATTTAGTTTCAAACACACGTGTGTGGCCTACATTAATAATAAAATAAGCCCTATGCCGTGTTGTTTTCTATATGGGGGTTGGGAGTTATCACACCAAGTCATAAATTACTAACCGGGAAAAGTATTACCTTTGCCCCCCCCCCCACCCCCCGACGCAAGACCCCTGTTACGCGCCTGCTTATAAGTGGGGTCCCCCCCACTTTGAAAAACGTTCCGCTGGCCCTGTGTAAGTTTAAATGTATTTTATATTTTGCAGTTCCGGAGCTCAATTGGTAAATTATAAAAATTAGGAAAACTAAATGCACGTTTAAAACATTCCAAATTTGAAAAATTTCCTAACAAATCATAGCTTCCATCTAGTGAAATTATCCAAATAGCAATTTAATTCAAAAACAAGAATTTTCTGAAATGTACTGAGCAGGGTTAATAATTTATTTTATGATATAGTTTTTATAATATTGACCTAGATTCCCGAAAATGGCACTGTCAGACATCAAAATACTTTTTAAGATTTTTGAAATAACTATGGATTTCCATTTTTTACCAAAATTTTTTTGTGAAATTAGTGACCATGTACTGTACTACTATTATAGCCAGAATTGCAACAGGATGGCAATTTTGGGCCGACCTAGTTTAGGCCTAGGCCTAAGGCCTAAATTTTAGCTTCAAACTTATTTTGAATTATTTTATTGACGATATTTCAAAGCGTCAAGGAAGAGGCATCAAGCATCACAGCCAGCTTGGGAGCGTCACGGTGCACCGTGACGAAGTCCCCAAGCGTCACGGTACCGTGACGCTTCAAGGGCCTGGGACAACACTGATAGATATTATGTTTAAAGAGTTGAATTGTATAAGAAGCAGAAAAAACATGGTGTAAGTTTAATCCAAAGAACAGAACTTCTTGGAATGAATGAGATAAAGTACGGAAAGTGGAAGTAGAAATGAAGTATTTGTGAACATGCGCAGAAGGGTTATTCCATATCAAATCACCCAATGGGTTTAACCCAACCGACTCCAATTTTGATGAAAATTAGTATATATGTTGGGTTTAAGATCAAACGTCCAAACCTCAAATTTTAGCAAAATCGTTTGATGCCAAACCCAACATGTACAACAATTTTTATCAAAATCAGAGTTGGTCGGGTTAAAACTTTTCATTTTTTTGGATGATTTGACATGAAATGTCCTAGAAGCTCATGTTGACCTTGAAGAGACGTGGAGGCGAGGGACAAAAGCACAATGTTCTAAAGAACAATAAACAAAAAAAGTGCCTAATCCTAAGAACATCACATCAGCAGCATGAAGTTGATTAGTTACTTGTTATTATTCAGCTAATGTTTACAATAGAAATAGTGGAACTGAACAACTGAGATCTGTGTTGAAAGAGGGGAAAAAAAAAAAAAAGTATATACAGTAGTATGATTAGTTTAGCCAATATCTCAGCTAAAAATATTTCAAATCTAAGGTGACCACAGAGGTAGTAGGTAGTTTACTTGTCACCAGCCTGTGCAAAATCCACTAGCATCCTCATGCCTTCTTGGTTAAGAGCTCAGTGTACACAATTGGCTGGTGTGCACTTTAAAAATTCCAATATATCTCCTTCGAGAAGAGTAGGTTACCCCCATGTACTGGGCCATCTGACCACTGTTCATGTTGACAGATGAAAGTGCACCTTTAGGCAGCTGACAGATCAGACATGAGATGAAGTGACACTTTGGGGAGAAGGAAGTTTTTGAGAGAGTTGATCCACGTCTATAAGCACTTCATGCCTTTTAATATCTATTATTATTATAATAATAATAATGTCGACTTATATAGTGCATTGTAGACTAACCTCTATGCGCTTTACATTATTACCCCCAGTCACTGGATCAAGCACATGGAACACAACACTCATGCCCCATAATTTTGCAGCTGTAATCAGCGCATGGTTATGTTTGAACCTACCAGGTACCCACTACAAATAGCATTAATATATTAAGTAAGCTTACATCCATTCCAGTTTTCATTTTTTCTATCAATGTTTCCACTTGCTTCTCAGAGGTTTGAGGTGGTTGCCAGTGTTGTCTGTTGCCCGATGATGTACAGTTGAGCCTGGGTAGTGATACTGACTGCCTATACTCTATTGGGTGCCGTAACGCTTCAATTTCTTCACACTTTAATGAATTATTAGCTGTGATATTCTCACCGAGACTGTAAAGTAAAAATAAAAATAAACTTCACATAAAATGAAATGTAGGTGTTAATTAAGACATATTTTGTCATATTTTTTGATTAAAATATTTAAATACTCATCATAGAATTATATATAATAAAGTTATTTAAAAGTAATAACATACGGTATGACTATTATTATAAAAATAACACATTTATATTTTATATATTTTTAAATATATATATTTTTTTTTAAATGATGGGGAGACATAAAACAATAATAACAGTAGCGACATCAGCGGTGGCAGCTACACCAATAGCGGTAGCAACAAAGGCATTAGCAGTGGTAACAATGGCAGTAGCAGCAACAGCAGCAGCAGCAACAACAATAAAAATTCAGCACACCTATCTTATTTCTTTTCACACACAGAAATATACAAAAAAAGAAAACACATTAACCTACAGAGTTAATGGAAACTCTGCTAAGCTAATTGATATACTGAGTAGCTGCAGTGACATTTGGATTCTCTCTCGTTTGCTGGATGTAAGGGAGTAGGCAAGGAATGGTACAAACAGTTGATTCTAAAAAGGAAAAAAAAAGGTTTATATGAATGTTTATTCATTACCTCTTATCATTTCATATGAAACTCATGTAGGTTAAATCAAATAGAATGATACCGATCATTCTATAAATAGGATTTTTTTTTGTATTTAAGAGACAGTGAAAACTTAAATTATTTAAAAGGGAACTAGCAAAATGACTTTTTTTCTGGAAGGGATTTTTGATATGCCATTAATAATAGAATAAACCTAATTAAATTTTTTTGATGTTATAGGCCATTATCTGATTTCATCATGGTGAAAAAAGTAACAAAAGATCGTACAAATAGCATCACGTAGGGTATCTACCGCGTACGATCTCTGCGTGCGTGCTGTAACCATGGCTGTAACTCCTTTGTTGACCACCCCTGATGCTTACCAACTCAGTACATCATTTGCCTGTAAAAAGCTTGCAATGGCCGAACATATGCCAAGTGGTTTTTTTTATTCAAACCAGAAAGACAAAAATATAACGTTGAAGTTAGCTAATGCCTACTATGAACGATCGCAGAATGCCCGTGTTGTAGGGAAGCAGATGTTTGGAAGAAGACTGGAATGGAATGGAATAAAACCCATCTTTTGTATTTTGAGCGGCATAATACTGAAATTTTAGAAATTATCTTGGTAATCATGTGCTTCTTTGATTTACACGACAGATCTGACATGAGCAAACCCACTTGCCTGACGCCAAGGACAAGTTTTTTTAGTGTCGGACAAGAATTAGGGACCACTTATCCGTGGAAAAGCACTTTTAGAATAAGCTACGGTATTGGTGACAAGTTTCATCATTTCATCAACAATATTTGTTGACATGTCCTGACTAAATTTGTGCCTCCCGATTTATAAAGAAAAGTATTATAGGCCTACTCAATATAAATTTGTTATTTGCTGCAGTAAAGATTGAAAATGGATCCTTAATTGTTAACATGCTAACCAGATCTACACTAGACGTACAGCAGGTATATATTTTCACACGATATGGTACTTGTTAGTCGCCATCCGCCTGGGCCTGTCACATGGTCTGTTTACAATATAAATTCGCACTGGTCTAGTCTGTAACTACCAGACATATTTAAATACTATGGGCGCACAGCCATCATGATTAGTTGAGTTGGACGACATAAGATGTCTGGACATCAAGACAAGT
>NW_022724778.1:0-522 GCF_011630105.1 Anneissia japonica
TTAACGAGATGGCAAGCCAACTTTACTACTTGATGGGCCTTCATCTGTGCCGCATGGCTGCTATGATAATTATCGCTTCTTGCTAATTAAGTTGACCACCTGGAATACTGTTGAATACTTAAGTGACTGTTGACTACCTGAAATACTGTTGGTCACTTGGAATACAGTTTAGTAGCTTTTGAATACCTGGAATAATCTTGACCACCTTTAGTATCAGTGTCACAAGGAAAACTGTTGGCACACCTGCAATACTTCTGACCACCTGTGGTACTGTTGACCACCTGGAATATTGGTAACCACCTAGAATACTATAAGCCACCTGGATTAATGTTGATCACCTAGAATACTGTTAATCACTTAGAATACTTGTAGGTGCTTGCTTTTTTATTTTGATGTCAAAAATATGAAAGCAATTTTGTTTTCACAAATTCTAAAGTTTACTTTTTAATGTTATCACTTTATTTACTTGGTCTTACTATTTTTGGTGCATTGTATGTCCTTTGTCTTTTTTAAATGTTATTG
>NW_022724779.1:0-1028 GCF_011630105.1 Anneissia japonica
TAATTTCGATTGATGATTTTGCTTTAGAGAAGCAAATGAAAAAGGAGACAAATTACAAAAAAAAACAAACAAACAAACAAACAAAAAAAACCTCACGGTGAAGCTGCAAGACCAATGCCAGGTATTATTACCACTAACAATTTCCAGTGGAGCTGGCCTCGAAAAAAAAAAATTGTTGTACAAATATAAAGAGAATATAAAGAAAAATATATATAGTAATAATCAGTAAACACGGCCAGAGTGATAAGAATAGGATATAAATATATTTTTAATTCACAGTTTTGTTTCAGTTGCACTTTTAAAAAATGTACAAACAAAGATGAACACATGAAACAGAGTAGGAAATAAAATTTCTTGTTGAGGTCCACATTCTTTAAAACATGCAAATGAATATTTGTGTTCACAGCAATAATGTAAATATTAAAATGTTTGTAGATGTCTAGACGCCAATATTGAATATGTTGACATTTTAGCCTTAAATTAATTAATTATTATAGATAACTTTTATCTTATTTGCCATCTATTTACTTGCATAAGAAATTTAAGTGAACTTTTTTCAGCATTGCTCTTAGCCGACAGTATTCGGAAATATCGTTCTAAAAAAGAGAGGGCGCTCGAATGTTTGAGCACTCTATGAGCCACAGCCCCAACTTCAGAAGTTACGTTTTCCCCGCGATAAGAAATGGTTAGATTATCCCTGACACCAGGAAGGAACTAAATAATAATAATTTCAAAGAATCATTTGAACGCAATTTCGCACCAAGGAGTTATTATGTGAACATAAATTTATAAAAATATACAGTAAGTTCATAAATTTACAAAAAGGAGAGGGATCGCTTGAATGTCTTGATGACGCCAGCCAAGTTTTTTGGTTTTTTTTTTAAAATTAGAATATTAATAATTGACTCAGAAATAATAAAGTTAAACAATTATAAAATAGTACAGTAGGCTTAATATTTTACTTAACAATACCTTTTAGCCACAATCCTTTTCAAATACCGTACTAAATAATATAATTACTGAATATA
>NW_022724780.1:0-626 GCF_011630105.1 Anneissia japonica
GTCTGGGTCATTGAGATAGTACGCGGAAGAAAGTCCAAGGTGATCAAACCATTGTATTCCTGTGGTTTTATGCATTTTTATCATTAATGTCACAATTATATCAAATTTAGTAGGCGCATAAAACCCTAAATTTAAAAACAATGATCTAGTGTACAATTTTTAATTATGTTTTCCTGGTGTCTAAAATTACAAGGCTAAAAAACATCTGAAATCAAATTTAAATGCGATATACGAAGATTTGAAATCCGGTTTAAATTTAAAGAATATTGTGCCCGAAATAGTATGTTGTTCAGTTACTGTCAGTTAAATGAAGAACTTCTTCCACTTGTGCTGTAGCTGAAAGGAAAAAGAAAAGAGGCATATTGTGTACAGCGTTTGGAAAGATTCGTAATGTTCATGATATAACGTATTAGTGGTCTAATGGGCCAATGCATTAGTTAAGGATCAAATACATTCAACTAGAATTTAATTTGTACAATTCAAATGAACATATAGGTTCCTCGAATAATTTAAAGATCAAATAATGTATTAACTGATCGATCAGCTGCTTAATTGACATTGTCATTTAATCAGTTGCGACAATCATGTATTCAATCAATTATTCAATCAATCACTCACTCACTCAC
>NW_022724781.1:0-1052 GCF_011630105.1 Anneissia japonica
AATTTTATCTTTTTTGGGTTTACCCATGCCTTAAAGTCACTTTATGTTTGCACGTAGATTGGAGAATTATCGTATGGACAGGGACGACTTGAAGATGGCTTGATTCACCATCTATGGGACATGCAGCTTACCCTGAACGAAGTGGGCTTAAGTCATCCGCGCGTGGCGACAATCTTGAACAATATTGCTCTTGTTTACGATGATATGAATGACAAAAAAGCCGGTGATTTATTCAAAGGCGTTTTGAATATAATGGTTCAGGCCTATGGACAAAACCATGTGGACGTAGCAGTTGTCAGGTATGTTTTAACAATTTGTGTACACAAGACTTGAAGTCCGATAATTGAATACCTTGAAAGATGGAGTGAGTTAGCAATTAGGAAATAAATAAAACAGCTACCGATAAGTTAATGAAGGAACCGTGAAAGAACCGAGGGAATAAATGAGTTGAGCCAGGTTTCGAGCAAAAGTCAATGTTGTAAATCAGTATCAAAATAGTCTTAGGGAGAGTGGGAATCAAGGAGAAATTACGCACGTTGAAGAAGCCCTTCCTACTTGATGTAAAATAATTATCAACATTATGATTACACTATAGTGTATTTTGATTGATATTCGTAAACAGCAGTCTACAGATAAATTTTCTAACAAAATGTTGGATTTTTTGTATCTTCAGGTATAACTTGGGAGCATTTCTTTTCGCAAATAACCTTTATGAGAGATCCCGCTATCAGTTCAATGAAGCTCAACGTATATTCGAACTTTTCCTTGGCAATGATCATCCGGACACGAGATTAACTGAGGTCGCACTGGAAAAACTGCATGCATTCGTTAAATAAAGAATAGGTCTATAGGATATCGAACCCGCATAATAATTATAGGTCAAATATAAAGGATTTAATTTTAGAATTTTAAAGAGGTGAAATTCAGAAAAAGGGGATATTAAAGTACCGTATAAGTAGAGTAAATAGGATGAAATTCACAAACGGGGAGGGGGGTACAAAAGTTTTCCGAGGCGGCCAAGTACTAAAAGGGCCACGCCCACCTTAGTTCCG
>NW_022724782.1:0-967 GCF_011630105.1 Anneissia japonica
GGGTTTTTATCGATGTTTGCCATCCTTATGTGTGCCATCGTAAAGTCATGGTTTGCTGGAATTGCATTTTAATTTAAATCTCCGAACTTCTGAAGCTGTGATATTCTATGAACGTAGGCTTGTATCGCAGGCTACAATTTAAAAACGAGTGGGACTCATTCAAAAATTCGAGGGGGTTCGCTAGAAAACAGGGCGGTTCACTAGAAAAGGGGGGTTCGCCCGAACCATAAACCCCCCCCCCCCTGGCTACGGGCCTGAGGATGGCCTGCTGCACTCCCGCAAGCAAGAAGAATCTCCCAGAAAAAAACTAGTCTCATACAAATTCATGATATTTGCATGTCTTTACTACTGTATTATAAATTGTCTCCCGGAAGTCAGTGCCACTATGTACATCAAAATGTATTTAGATGTGTTAATAAAGCTCATCAACAGGTCTCTCAGAAGTGACTTCTTCCAACTTGATTGTTCAAGTTGGATTTCTAGGAAGAAAGGGAATGCTTGGCTCTTGTCAGCACTTCTTCTACAAGATGAAGCATTTCAATGACTTTCTCTGAATTCTTTTTTCAGACATCATTCATTCTGGTGAGAGTTTATCAATTAAGAAAGATGTAAAGATGCCAACACAAGGAACTTGTAACCAGTGCGGATACATCTCCAGTCATACAGTCTGTAAGGCCTGCGTATTGTTAGAAGGCCTCAACAAAGGACTACCAAAGTAAGATAACGTGCAGCTTTGATGGTTTTAGGCTCTTGCCCTTTTAAGTTGTACCAGAGCGGCAGACACTTTGTAACTCATTATTCTCAAACCTCTACCATGGACTATATGTAACTTGGACATTTCTAAACCTTAAACGTCTGGATTGCAAATTATTTGCTTAGAGGAAAATCATGATTTTGAAAAGTCTAGGTTACCAAATGTTGACACCCCATAATACTGGGCAGGGTCATGGGTTCAGGCATGCATGAA
>NW_022724784.1:0-1486 GCF_011630105.1 Anneissia japonica
ATAACATGCTAAAGGCTGTATTAAGCAAAAATAAGAAACACTTAACTAATAGTTAAACTATCCCCCGCCGGTCACCATCCCGGTATTTCTGAGTCTAGGTTTCCGGGCTGAAATTTTATATGAAACTACTTTAATTTTTCTACATTAGTAAGTATGAACAAATACAGTAAACGCTTATAAAATAAAAAACGGAGGTATTGTACACTGAGGTAACAATGCGTTTTAGCATTTCAATATAGTAGAGCGACTAAAGTTGAATTTCAGGTAGAATTGTGCACTTCTGGAAGAAAGCATGAAACTTCCCATAGTGATACTATGACACCTAAAGATCATTAAAAAAAATAGACCCCAAAAGATAACGCCTCCTAATGGCCACCATCATGAAATCCAATATGGCCGCCAAAATAATTGATTTTAGCCAATATATTCATACCTACAGCACGTCATTGCCAATTGAAAATCATTACCCATTTTTACAATATTAAGGAGTGTAATGCAATCATCAGAAATTATGTCAGATGGCGCCGCCATATTGGATTTCAAGATGGCCGCCAAATTAATTATATTTTTGTCAATATTCATATTTACAGTACCTAGCACTGTCAATCAAAGACCGTTGCACATGTTTTCCATAACAGGGACTACCATACAGCCATCAGAAATTATGACCACCACATTAAATTCCAAAATGGCCGCCATCTTGAAATTTAATATGGCCGCCAAAATAATTAATTTTAGCCTATGTATTCACATATGGCCACTACCAGACATTCTTAATGGTGGAAATAATATTTCCACTCCTTGCCAGATTATTATTAGCTGATGCAGTAAAACTTAAGTAGGATATATAGACTGACCAGGAAATAAGTGTGCTATTTATAGTACAAAAGAGTACTCAATGTTAAAAAGAGGTTTCCTGTTTTTTTGTGTGAACACGGAAGCAAACTTTTTAAAATCACGTATCTACAATGAGTCTTTTGGCTTCATTAGTATTTCAAATGCATCAAGAGTCAATCAGTTGATTGATTGGATAAGGCTTTTTATTATCGGCACACATTTATGATGTAACCTTACAAAACAAAAACAAAAGCATAAACAAATAATGTGTTCCACCTTACACATATAGGTAAACTGGTGAAAACATTCAGTTGGAAAACTAGGAGGAAAAATACAATGGAAAATACTGGGACAAGAAAGCCGGGGGGAAATAGCAGTTGAGAAATAGCCTGGAAAAATAGCTGGATGGAAAAGAAATCTTCTAGTGGAAAAATCCGAGGCGAAAATTAGGTGGCAAGTGCCATAGTGGTATTTTCTTTGAATTAGACCTAAAACCTAATCGATTTTGAGTCTACTCAGTCTTCAAATCTTCCCTGGGGAGAGAGATAGATGCAGATATTAAAAATCATCTATATTAAAGCTATTTTTAGCATAAATGGAATTATGTAAACATAAATCAAATATTAAAATTAATGGTGTGAAGACACTA
>NW_022724786.1:0-906 GCF_011630105.1 Anneissia japonica
TTTTGATATTGATATCTCTCAAATCATTTTGATTTGAATGTCACACATCCCATTAAATATTAAAATTTTTTTTCAGGTTTATAGTATTATGTGTGTTAACTGTGAAGGCTGATGTCTCATCATGTTCATCCTCCACATCTTTTGGACTCAAGGATTTCACTATCATCTTCCTGGTGCTTCTGTCTCTTTGTCTAGCCATGGAGTTTATCGAGTGTGTGGTGGCGCTTCAAGGAACCATTATGAACACCAAACCACGTAGTTCTATGCAATACCTTCTTTATATAAGATTTGGTAAGTACAAGGTCGCAAAAACTTTGCTCATGCTACATTTTCTTTTTGTTGACTCCCAAGTAGCAAGAATAAATTCTCATTTGCTTTTTTTCCCCAAATTCATAGCATCATTTTTAATTAGCCCAATTGAACTCCTCCTCGCTTCTTAACTTTCAGAAGAGCAATTAACTGCGCTCCTTGATTTACCAAAATTACTAAAATTGTATTTTGAAAATTCAAAATCTATATTTTGAAAGGTAGACCTTAAGGTAAAGGTAGGGGAATATCCTATAACTTGCGGTGTAATTTTTTTGATTCAGGGCATTGTTTTTAAGGAGCGCGAGCGCGCTCCTCCCTGCTTCTTAACATGCTTTCAGGAGAGCAATTAACCGCTTTCCTTGATCTACCAGGTAACTAAAACAAATGACGAAAATTGTATTTTGAAATGTTGTCCATAATCAAAATCTATATTAACAGGTAAAGGTAGGAGAATAACCTAGAATAAAGGTAGGGGAATATCCTATAACTTGCGGTGTAATTTTTTTGATTCAGGGCATTGTTTTTAAGGAGTGCGAGCGCGCTCCTCCCCGCTTCTTAACATGCTTTCAGGAGAGCAATTAACCGCTTTCCTTGATC
>NW_022724787.1:0-590 GCF_011630105.1 Anneissia japonica
GATTGCACAATGTTTGGATGAGTTCATTATCCGAAAAGGTTATATAAAAATGCACTTCATCCAATGATCAATTACTCGTGAATTCTATTAAACATAAATTCTCAATCTATTCATAACCCTGTAAAAATAAGAGAAGTGTATTCCAATATCAAGTGTATTCGTTTATTGAATTTTAACAAGTCTTTAATACAGCAGGTTCCATATTTTTATCAGCTCACAAAATGGAACATGCCCGGATCCCTGGGCCGGCTGTGAGCTCAAACAGTTTTTTTATTCAAAGCCTTTGAAAGAATTTATCTAATGATATTACATTTAATTGGGAAGTTACATGAGACTTACCTGTAAGTTGAAATTTGACTAGAATTCTGTTCCCTCCTTCTCCAGAAGTAGTGGTAAAATGAGATGCGACGCATGCGTGCAATCATATTTAAAAACTTGAGGAAACACTGAATTTTTGTCTCAAAAATAATAAAATCTCAAAGACCATGTCCCAAGCCACTCTATGGCTTTAAGGGATGGGAGCAAACTGTTGGGAGGGCATGTTACCACTACTTCCGGAGAAGGAGGGAACAAAATTCCAGTCAAATTTC
>NW_022724788.1:0-558 GCF_011630105.1 Anneissia japonica
TACGGTCGTCGTTCAGGACGTCGTCGGGCACGCGAAACTGACCGTGCGTCGAGTTTTCGAACTTTTAAGCACCGAAGGTCCGCGAGGTGATTCGAGCGCCCAAAGCCAGCTGTCTTTCACCGTCGTCATCAATGCCGACGCTGCCGTCGTCGTCATCGTCGTCGTATGTAGACACCTGCGGATTCTCGTCGTCGCAGTTAGGGATCTCGGCGGGTTTCGCAGTCGTATGGCTTCGACAACCCACGGTGTATATGCTTTGCGAGTTTACGGTCAGATTGCCTATACATCCGACGAACGCATCCAAAAAGAAGTCTCCCGTTATATTTGCATCTGACACCGCGCCTAAATTTCGAATCTCTTCCCCGACGACTCCGTCCAACCGTACCAGAACCGACAGTCCTTCCCTATAGACCGCGACGCTGTGCCAGTTACCAATTTCGAGTTTCCCGGGACTCCTCGCCGACCACTCTTCTTCTCCCACTCGAAACCACCTCGAGATCTTCCACGTCGACGTGCACGAAATCCCCGTCTCCTGCGTTGCGCAGAACGGTGCAGTTC
>NW_022724789.1:0-10534 GCF_011630105.1 Anneissia japonica
GCGTTGTTCACGGCATTGGACTGCAGCGAAAAATGATTCCCCCATCATTAATGGAACAGGCCCACAGGCTCAGCTTGGCTGATTAGTTTTGATTTACATTTCGCAAGTCTAGTGCCATACGCAGCAAAAGTCCGTTTCTAGTGTTGTTGTCAAATGCATTTCATAACCAGGCTGGTTTTTGATTTACGTTTTGGAATAGAATTTGGAGAGGGCGTTTGATCAAGTCAGACCTACATTTTGAATTTGAATTACATTTTTAAGAAATTAGAACTACATTCTTTAAAATTTGAACTACGTTTTGAAAAATTAGAACTTCATTTTGGGAAACTAGATCTAAATTTTGAGAAATTTACGCCTACGTTTTGATAAATTATACATTGAATTTTGCAATTACATTTTGATTTTAACATGGACTTTTGCTGCGTATGGCACCCCATACCTACGAGCAGGCTACGAGAGGTTACGCGCAGATACGAAGCGATATTTCCTCTCTGTACTGTAGGTATGCAACTGCAACTAACTACATATATATTACATCAGTTGTGGTGCATTAAAGTGCTTGCTTTGAATATTGATCTAACCCGGTCCCGCCAAAAGTAATTATTTTGGGGTAAGGGGTATCATTTAATAAAATTTACTGCTAAATCCCTGAATATATATTGATGTAAATCTGTCATTTGAGTTCTCATTATATCATCCAGCATCTGTGAAAAAATAATTGAAAAACTATTAAAAACAAAAAAGTTATGATGTTTTAATGGTGCAGATAATGGAAAAGGTCCCACAATTTGTATAATGCCTGTA
This sequence comes from Anneissia japonica, assembly GCF_011630105.1. Classification (NCBI taxonomy): domain Eukaryota; kingdom Metazoa; phylum Echinodermata; class Crinoidea; order Comatulida; family Comatulidae; genus Anneissia; species Anneissia japonica. The sequence continues at coordinate 805 of NW_022724789.1, forward strand.
GCCAAATTTTCAGCAAAATTAAAATTTTAAAAAAATCATAGAAAATCAACCAAGCAACCAAATTTAATTCTGAAAACGTTTTTGATGTTGTAACATTTAGTAGATTTTGTGCTATGAAAATGGTAGACATCCAACCAATTTGATTTTTTTTTTGTAACGTACCTACGCTAGACAAGACAAGAACCTGCCTTGGCTAGCCACTTTTAACCTGCTAGGACCTAGGCTATTTTAATTAATCTACTACAGGGTAGTAGCCTATATGTACTTAGCCTAGAGAGGTTAGCCGGACATAACATAGGCTAGGCCTATGTTTAAAACAAAATTAGGCCTATCTATATTTTTACTTCCAGGCCTTCAGTTTAGGCCTAGGCCATATGCCTGGCTAGGCTAGAGCCTGGGGTCATTCTGATCCGAGAAGTGAACATTTTTAGGCCTAGCTATGGCCTTCCCTAGGCAAGGATAGTGTTTTAGAAAATCATGTTTCACTTTTGCATTATTAATATTATTTAATATTCTTATATTATATTCTTAATAATAATAATATTAAATGATCAAAGAATTTTATCTGGTCTGGTTAATAACATAAGCTATGCTTGTTATTATTTTGGTTTTAAAAAAATTGTATAATATAATTAAAGATACCAATGTTATTTCAAATTATCAATATCATTAAAATTTTGTTTTTTAATATTATAATAAGATATTTATTATTATTATTATTATTATTATTATTATTATTATTATTATTATTATGAGTATTATTATAAATAAGTATTATAATTACCATAAATTATTGTTTTAATAATATTATAAACTATTGGTATTATCATCATTATTATTGTTAATCTGAGTATATTATTCTCATTAAGTAGTATTTATTATTTATAATTGAACTTATTGTTTAATTATAATATTATAAACTATTATTATGATTAATTCAAATTGTTATTATGATAAATTAAATTAATTTCATTTAGCTGCAAGTGTAGCATAATAATATAATATTGAATATAAAAGATATTGGTAAGAAATAACCATTATTTTCTTGCATAATGACATTGAAATTTGATATTATATTTTTATTATTATTATACTGCATGCTTATATTATTATCAGTTTTAAGCTTTATAAATTATGATTGCAGGGCTTAAGCTGGCAAAAAGAAATATTCAGCAATTTTTTGGCTATTTTGGTATGAAAATAATTAGCCAAATAGAAATTGCTGAGCCTATATGACAAGTCATTACTAACCTCCAGAGCTACATACTGCAGGCCTTTAGAAGATAACTAAAACTAAACATACAGTATAATATAATTAATATTAAACCTAAAATTGAAACTACCTCAACCTAAAACTGAATATAATAATAAACATACTGTAGTTTATTTCATAAAGGAGCATTCGATAGTTAAAAACTTAACTCTGATGTTAAAACTGCTTCAACACTGCATTTATTTCAACGAAACTTTAAGATTTTATATTAATCTGCAGCCTAACTTTGTGCAATATAAAGTTTTGTTTATTTTCTATTCATTTTTCTTTTTACAAATGTATTTATAACAGTATGTTGTAGAGTAGGTATAGCTATATTTAAAAATGCTTTATTTTTGTTTATAATAAAATTGTAACTTGATATTTATCTTCAGGGGATCAAGTAAAAGCAAAGTACAACCATATGAGAGACAGCTACCGAAAATTTTTAGAAAAGATTCGAAAATCAACACGTAGTGGAGCAGCAGCAGTTTTTGTGAAGCCCTATAAATGGTCAAAACAACTCCAGTTTTTAATACCTCATTTACAACCCAGAAAGTAATTACGATTGATTTTGAATTAAATATGTTCACTGACCTTGAAAAAAACCCCAAAAAATATCAATTCCAGTGGAGTAGTTTAAAAAAAATTAATTATCAATTGCTAATACAGTAGAACCCCTATTAAGGGGACACCTTAATAGGGGTGTCCCCTTAAAAGGGTTTACCCCTGTTCATGGGACACTACATAAAAACTTGAAATTGTCCCCTTAATAGTATGTTTTCATACAATTATGTTTTATTGACATAAGAATCAATTACAGAAGAATTGGAAATAATTTGTAGCAATAATTTGCAACGCAAATACGATTTATTTATAATATGAAAAACAAAGAAATCCCTGTGGTTAAGGGTAAAAATGTCAAGATCGTGGTTTATATGAAGTAACACATACAGTATGGGCCTATACCGATATTCACTCTAAGGATTCAGGAAAGAAAATTCTTGTTTATTGCTAAAAAGGTGTCAAAATATAAGGGTGAATGAATTGTTCTTATTTTGAGACTGTTGTAGTTGTAAAAAAACATTAAGTGTTCCTTTAATAGGGGTTATTTAACCATTTGGCACACTCAGAAAGTGTCCCCGTTACCTTAAATAGGAGTGTCCCAAAGGAGGGGGTTCTACTTTAAAAAGGCCAAATTTCCACACACTAAGATGCCCCATACGAGACTACAGTGTGTCTTACGAGGCCTGATGGTGTGAAATTAAAACAGAATCAGGCAAAAATTGTGACAGATTTAAATAGTTATAATGATATACTGTAATGTATTTATGTAATATTATTGGGATACATTATATTATATGTATTTTTTAAGGAGCTATAGCAACCTTCAACTGGCATCTGAAATACTTGAACCAATGTCTAATGGAAGTAGTAGGCCTATTGGTGAAGAAATTGATAATATGTTTCCAGAAGACAATGATGATGAAATATATGGCAGCAGCACCGTCACGACTCCAGTTAAAGACACAGAAATTGTCGACTCATCAGGTAAAAATACAAAAATATTACTGTACATACTGTATCAATGTTCAAAGATATATTTAATAATATAAACATAAAAACAGTGCTCGAATAAAGGGACAAAGATGTCAAAATCATATCGGGCAACGCCTATTATGGAAAATAATATAGATACCTGACAATGAAAAGTATATTTCATAAAGATCTATTATTAACCTAAGTTACAGACACTATCAATTAATTCATTTAGTACAGTATATAAACAACAGCATAATTAAAAATACATCTTTTAAATAAACAAGGATTTAACACCCTTATATATATATATATATATATATGTATAATAATAATCAAAGGAAGGTAAATACAGTGTTAGAATAAGGACATAATAATACATCGTGTAGCATAGCTCTCAACGAATGTAGTCCTGTAAATAAATGAATAAAGAAATTGTGTAATAAAATTCCTCTGGCGGGATTCGAACCTGCGACCTCTCGCTGTCAAGGCGAGCGTCATAACCATTAGACCACGGAGGCTTCATGGTTGAACAGATTCAAATACCACCAGATACACTCCATTACACAATAAATACGGCTAGAAACAAATAGTTGCATATAATATAAATCAAGATAATGTCACTGTGCCCTTATCAATTGCCTCCGACAGTGTGCTTCTTGCAAAGATACCCCCGTCACTTGCTGAACCATAGTTGCCAACATCAATATATGTAAAGCAATAGTTAGCATCAACTAAGGCCAAAAGGACAATCGAAAAATGGCCCTTGTAACAAAAGTACTTTGAGCCACTGTTGTTAGGAGCTTGAATATGTATATTTTTTCCATCAATAGCTCCTAGGCTATTTGGGTAATTCCATCGGAGGTAAAAGTCGTTTGCTAACTTTTCCCAATCGTCAGGTGATGATGGCATTACCATGTAAATACCACTTAGCCTTTCCCATATTGCCACACAGACTTCTACAATGATCATTGACACTGTTGAAATGCCCATTCTATAGTTGTAATGGAATGATCCATATGAGTCACCGGTTGCTAAAAATCTGTAAATAAACGAATGAATACATATTAAACTGGTTAGATAAAACAATACATTGCCTCTTTTGCTCTTGTTTATTCCAATGTGATCCATTTTTAATGTGTTATGTTGAGTTATCTAATTACATATGTGTACAATTTACATTAGTTTATACATTAAACAGACAGATAGACGTTCTCTTGTTGAGATGGCTTTACTGAACCGCGTGTCTTGTTTAACAATATCATCATGGATCAAGTTCAAAATGGTTTCAAATTGTTCTTCCGTCATCCGAAAATAGGCAAAATACTGATCTTCAATTGAATTTAAATCGTTTGTTATCAGGGAGACAAAGTGGCCAAGTTTTGGTCTCTTCTGGTTGATAGGGTTTACCCAGATCTTTTTCTTGCTTTTTTCTTCACATTTCTAAGTAACAAACTCACAATCAGTTCATCCTCATCCCTACTTGAATCCATTTTTGTTCTGCTGAGAATAATTTAAGCAGAAAACATACATACAGTAACTATTCCATTTGCACTGACAAGGAAAACTGGTCTATAAAATAACAACAGTATGACATTAAATAATAAAATGAATTTAATTAAAAGAACTATGAATTTTCAATTATATCTAGTGTGCTTACAATACCGAATAATTATGTATCGCATGGTTCATATTTATTTGTCTGAAACATGGAAGGAACCAAAAACTAGACTATTTAAATGTAGGTTACTAAGGCAGATGTCAATGAACTCACGCCATCGGTAAGCTTAGCTTACGTACCGTGCACTTAATCATAGGCCTAATTTAAGCTGATTTGTATTTTGAGCTTTAATAAATTCTACTCAGGCCTATAATAGAATATGTGTAAATAACTAAATATCAAACTTACGAATAGAAATACGAAAAAATGAGATTAAAAGAAAATTTTCAAAATATAAACAATACGATGCAACTCGTGACGCAAGTTCCTCGTACTGCCTGCGTGACGTCTGCGTGATGCCAGTTACCGGAACGAAAAAAACGCAGTAGATTTAAATAGAATTGACAAATACCGGACGAGGAACCGGAACTGAAAACGGAACCTGAACTGGAACCTGAATAGATGTGAAAGGCGAAGTGAGGTGAAGTTAAATTTACCCTTTAGTAGGGATTTTAGCATGTCAGCAGTCATTCAATGAGGACGGATTCTTTGATTTCAATTGATTTATAAATTAAATAAAATTTTCAATAATTCCCAATGCAAAATACATTTATGAATTAATCACCATAATTGCCGTAACTCCTGACAATGCAGGAAAGTGCATATTCCAGCTATAACATGCCCATCTGTTGTCAATATAAATTACAATAGAATCCGTATCATAGGGGAATACCTTCGGGGCCAAACATTCTCTTTTTATAGGGATGTCCCCTGAATAGTGTACGCCTACAGTATTAAGGGCGTGGGGGTGGAGTGGGGTGGAGGATGTAGAAGCTGCAAATGTAAACATCTACCACAAATGTAAAAATAACCACATATGTAAAAACATTGTACCCACAATTGTCATAATAATCCCAAATGTCATAACATGTCAACATTATGTAAAAATTAACCACAAATGTAACAAAACTTAACCCACAACTTAGTGTAAAAATCTCTTTAACCACAAATGTAAAAACAATTCACCTACAAATATAAACATTTCCAATTTTATCTCGAATGTCATAACATCTCAACCGCAAATATAAAAACTCATTATAAGATAAGTTATTATTAGATGTATGTGTCTGTTTGTGTGCGAGGTTTTCCTATAGAGCATTAAAATCCTTAAATTTGAAAGATCCGAATTATATCAGTTACAATTTGAATGGTGTCTGCGTATTTTACCTGCACACAACTAGCTATCATTGTGTACATTTTTTACTCTGCCATATTTTTAACAAAAGGAAAACAAAAGCTAGGAATTAGAGGAACTGAATGTGTTTTTCGGGTGCAATGTTTCTACATTCTTTGTTATATTTAACTTTGTGGTTGATTTCTACATGTGGGCTCTAAGGAATACGGTTTATAGGCCTATAGTCCTTATCAGAGAAGACGTGTTTAACGACCCATCGGCGGTGCCTGAAACATTCAGCCATAATTGTGTGCTGGCTTTGCTTTCGAAACAGCTGTTTTAGATCATATCATTCAATTATCTCAAAATGTCTCAACTTTTCAACCCGTAGTTGAAATATTCATTACAATAAATTCCATTTTCAATTTTTAGTTTATTGTTTTATTTAGACATTATCTAGTGTTTCTAATGTGTAATAAAGTATTTGTTACCATTACAGCATTTATAAACTTTCAATATAAATTAAACATTAAAACATTGTACCAATTTCATTTCATTTTCTATACATCTGTGTATGCAAGCAATGCACTAAGCAAAATAGTTAAAATTGGCCCCTTAATAGGGGTTTTACCATGTCAGTCAATAAGAACATATTTCTTTGATTTCAGTTGATCTATAAATTAAACTAAATTGTAGAAATAATTCGCAATGCAAATACAATACATTTATGTTGGTAGGCCTAATAAATGTAATTAAAACAATATATTGTATATTCTTCCAGGTTCCAGTGCCTGACAGATATAGAAGAATGAATGAATAGAGTTAAACATCAGAGTGAGGGTTAGTATAGATTTCAATGGCGGATTCAAGGGTAGGGAGGGCAACCGACCCGGCCCCCTTCTCCTAAAGTTTTCAGAATTCGTACAAAAATGGAGGAAAACTGGAAATTATACTCAAATTGAAGTCCCGGGGATCTTCCTGGCGGGGAGAAAAAAACCAAAAAAAAATCGTTGTGGAAAATAAAGCTTTTTACAGGGTGTGAGACTTGTTTAAAGCCTTTCGAATCGCTAAATTGTCAGGGTTTCCTGCCCACAGGGGTTACCCCGGCCGGGCCCCCTGTGAGGGTTCTGGGTTGCCACTAACTCTTTGTTACTGTCGGAAAAATCATCAGTCGTTCGACTTGCAAATATTCAGGAAGTTGCCATGAATTAAGAGTGAAAATATACTGTACTACTTTCGGATAATATTTTAAATGTATCATTATTCTAAAGCATTATTTCTTTTTGAGAAATTAGATTGAAGCATTCAGCCTTAATAGTGTGCTGGCTTTGCTTTCGAAACAGCTGTTTTAGGCCATATCATTAAATTATCTCAAAATGTCTCAACGTTTTTTTTTTCAACCCGTCGACAAAGACTAGCTTAGTAGTTGAAACATTCATTACAATAAATTCTAATTTCAACTTTTAGTTTATTGTTTTATTTAGACATCTAGTGTTAATAATGTCAAAGTTGTACGTAATGAGTGTTTATTACCATTACAGCATTTATAAATTTTCATTATAAATTAAACATTAAAACATTGTACCAATTTCATTTCATTTTTTATAAATCTGTGTGTGCAAGCAGTGCCCTAAGCAAATAGTTGAAATTGAGCCCTTAATAGGGGTCTTAACATGTCAGTCAATGAAAACATAATTCTTTGATTTCAGTTGATCTATAAATTAAACTAAATTTATGATGGTATGGCATAATAAATCGTCAAAAACTTAAACGGTTGTCATCTTTTACAACAGGATCTGGAAAGGCTGTATAATTGATCTTCTACTTGGAAAATGTCTCTCAATCCACTTAGGTGTCCGGGTTCTTTATTATCTCTTAAGAAACTATTAGCTAATTTTGATTACAACATTGATGGTTCGTTAATTAAGAAGGTTAATGATCAAAAAGATCTTGGAATTTACATTGATTCTAAGCTTAATTTTAACAAACATGTTGACTATATTGTATCCAAGGGTAGTAGGATGCTGGGCATGTTTTGGCGGCACTGTAAAGAGCTTGACAGTAACACCAAACTTTATCTTTATATTTCTCTTGTTAGACCAATTTTTGATTTTTCGTCTAGGATTTATAATTCTATATGTATTTCTCAATCAAATAGAACGAGTTCAATCCAAATTTATGTATTTTATTAATTATAACAACGTTCGAAACAGCTGTTTTAGGCCGTATCATTAAATTATCTCAAAATGTCTTAACATTTTTTTTTTCAACCCGTCGACAAAGACTAGCTTAGTAGTTGAAACATTCATTACAAGAAATTCTAATTTCAACTTTTAGTTTATTGTTTTATTTAGACATCTAGTGTTAATAATGTCAAAGTTGTACGTAATGAGTGTTTATTACCATTACAGCATTTATAAATTTTCATTATAAATTAAACATTAAAACATTGTACCAATTTCATTTCATTTTTTATAAATCTGTGTGTGCAAGCAGTGCCCTAAGCAAATAGTTGAAATTGAGCCCTTAATAGGGGTCTTAACATGTCAGTCAATGAAAACATAATTCTTTGATTTCAGTTGATCTATAAATTAAACTAAATTTATGATGATATGGCATAATAAATCGTCAAAAACTTAAACGATTGTCATCTTTTACAACAGGAACTGGAAAGGCTGTATAATTGGTCTTCTACTTGGAAAATGTCTCTCAATCCACTTAAGTGTCCGGGTTCTTTATTATCTCTTAAGAAACTTTTAGTTAATTTTGATTACAACATTGATGGTTCGTTAATTAAGAAGGTTAATGATCAAAAAGATCTTGGAATTTACATTGATTCTAAGCTTAATTTTAACAAACATGTTGACTATATTGTATCCAAGGGTAGTAGAATGCTGGGCATGTTGTGGCGGCACTGTAAAGAGCTCGATAGTAGCACCAAACTTCATCTTTATATTTTTCTTCTTAGACCCATTTTTGACTTTTCATCTACGATTTATAATTCTATTTGTATTTCTCAATCAAATCGCATTGAACGAGTTCAATCCAAATTTATGTATTTGATTAATTCTAACAACGTTAATGGCCCCTATTCATCTCTCACCACTTCACACTAGAAGGGGCACGTTTGATATAGTCTTCCTTTATAAATGTTTTAACTCGCTTTTTACTTGCCCTCTTTTATCTTTATTTATGTTAAAAATACATAGACCCAATTCACGTAACACTGACTTATTTTCTGTGCCCCTTAGCCGGGTCAATGCTACTAAAAACGGTTTTATTCACAGACTCTCCTATAACTATAATACCATTACACGTAACGATACCACTATTGACATATTTTTTTAACAGTATTTCCACGTTTAAATCCAAAGTTGCTTATTCAGCATAGGCCTTCTTTCAGTTAAGCTAGGGACTGTCTATATTGTCGATTTGCTTTCTTTGTATGTTTTTGTTTGCATTTTACTATGTTTTATATATTGTATGTTTATGACATCCTGTAATGGGCGATTCCGCTGTTGGATGTAATTGAAATAAAATAAAATAAAAAAAATAAAATATTTTCCAATAACCCACAGTGTCGAAACGCCAGAGATCCCTTGACCCTAAAAATGCTACCTTATTTTAATGAAACCCATTCCATCGCTGTTTGAGTAATAGTAATAACTTCTGTTTGAGGACCCATCATTACAACACTCTTCTTTCAAAAAGCTCGGAAAATTTTTACCAATGAGGTGGTAATAAATTGTAATACATGTTTTTGTAAATTTAAATTCTAGAGCTCTATTTCCATACCCTCTTAAAAAATATACGATCTTTGATGTATGTTTTGAGCTATCATGCTTAAACAATAACATTAAATAGGCCTATTTTAACTTACTTTGTAGGCATAAATCTCTGTCCATACTATCAAATTATCAAATTTTCTTTGACAAAAATCTTGTATACAGGCTATATGGTCATGATGTGATGTCATCATGACATTATTTAGGCATATGTCACGTGTTTTTGTCAAATAAAATTAGATAGTCTGGACAGGGCTTTAGTGAAAATAAGACAAAATATTATTCTTAATCTAAACAGAAGCATAATTATTCCTTATATA
>NW_022724789.1:10599-17179 GCF_011630105.1 Anneissia japonica
TATTCCAAAAATTCGTAACGTCTCATCCATGAGTTTAAAAACTCTGATCAAGTCTTATGCGTATACAAATATTAATATACTTAACTTATTTTGAAAATCAAAATAACATTTTCCACAATTTTCTATTCCTAGCAACTTCATAATCTAAATCGTTAGCATTCAATAATCTTCGCACAGTGTTTTCTGGATTTTAGCACATCTCAATTTAATAGACGGTCGTGGTGAGCATTCGGAGTATTCAAAGCCGCCGCCAAGCGTGTCCAAAACACCTTCTGACCATCTGGATTTTCAGTCCATTCGATGTAGGTCTTCTTTCTCAAGATCTTCTGAAGCAATGTTGGCATATTCCTACTAGCCACATGCTCTAAAATTACAACCACTAAAATGTCCTCGTGATCGTCAAACATACGTGTTCGGGCCATTTCCATTTCAAAGTAACACCATTCGCTCCTAGCAAAGTTTTTGGTGACCACAATCAACATTTTGCGACTGTACTTAATAGCATCAGAAATATTGTCAGCGATTGCTCCGCCGACTACAAAATCCCGGAAGTCAACGCAAAGACGAAAGTTGAACTCGGGACCTTCCAGTGTCGGTAAGGCTGACTTAAGTACCCAATCACGGTCTTTGCTGTTGTAGGAGACGAATGCGTCATATCGAACCTGTACGCCGTCAATTGGTGGTGGACCCTCGTTCTGTAACCTCTCGTATTGTTGTCGGAGCAACCGCCGCTGATTCCAGTATCTAAGGATAACAACAAACGTATTTATTTTGTTATGCTACAAATAAACTTGTAAATGCATTTAGTGATTATCATTGATAATATTTTAAGAAAATAAATCAATTAAAACACTTTTAAAGCATCTATTTTCAAAATATTATATAAGTAATCATTGTTACATATGAATTTATATTGTGATCTTTTTTACTTTTTTTAATTATTATTTTCTTGTTTTTATTATTGCTATTGCTGTTGTTCTGCTTTCTGAATTATTTTTATTTGTATGGATTTCATTATTTCTTGTTTCTTATATGTTTTTAAAATGTGTATTTTATATTTGTTTTGTTGAGGACCCCTTATCAGCTATCCATTATTGGTGAGCTGCACAGGTTATCCTCATTTAATAAAGCTCAAATAAATAAATTAAAAAAATTAATCAATTTGTTTCAGTTATGTTTCAGTACTGCATGTTTCTATTTTTTAAATACTAACGCAAAGTAAACAGAATAATTAAAATAAAATTAAAACACAGCTCAAATCAAAATTATGGTACAGTGTCATCTTAAACTTATTGCTGAAAAAGTATATATACATAATTAATGCACATGAGCATAAACATAAAAAAACACATAGACCTAATACGTAGTGTACATGGTAAATCCGTAAGTGTATATCAATACACACACACACACATAACACTTAATACACCTACACATACACACCCATTTAGGTCCGATACATACATAGGGGCCTACATATACATAATAAAAGAAATTTTAACTAAAGTAAAGTCATACAATGTATAAAGACTAAGTTTATAATGTTCATTTTCATTTTTATTTCATTTCTCTTTTTTTCTGCCTTTGTAGCATAAGGTTTACAATATCTGTCAAATTATTTTTCAATTTCTTTGTGGAAAGTCAAGTAGAGATGAGCCAAGAACATACATTAATTTCTGATCAGTTGATAAATTGGTTCAAAAAATTATTGTGATCTATATAGCTCTAGTTCAAATGTTCCAAGTTCTTCCAGTCTGATATTATGTAGGGCAGAACATGACAAAAGAAAAAGTCTAGTATCTTCAATAGAATAAGAATTACAGATAGCATAACTGAGTAACCAATATTGCGTCCTCCAAATTACAGATATTTTACTGCAGATTAATTGAGTAAAAGTACAATATTTAGTAATTTCTACCCGAAACCTAGACGCCAGAGGATAGTAGGCCTACTCAGGACTAATTTAATTTTTAAAATATTCACATCGGGCCGGAAATAGGGTGTTCACTAGGGTGGGTTGGTTGTGCTATGGCTTTGGCTAATTCAATTAAAAAGTGATCATTTCTAATTGTATAAAATTACTTAGCCTATTCGCCAATTGCATGCGTTATTAAAGGGCCTCAATGTACTCTCGAACAAACCGTCGAAAGAATTTTGCTAATGAACTTTTTCCTAGATAGATAATGTATGTTGGCTGAGGGCTAAAAGACTCAAAAGTTTAATTTTAAATACGGTATCATCATGGAGGAAGACAATTTTCTTCCTCCATGGTATCATGTAAACAATGCAACTTGTCCACTTGACAGAATAATTAACATTTTAATGTATTAAGTTATTACGTAATTTAACTTTAATTTCTTAATTTGATAGATATTTGATAGGCACATTTGCCAACAGAAGCATAATAAAAGACTGCCTCTCTTCTTTTTATAATCGCTTACATTGGCTGATAAGCGATTAAAAGTTTTAGTTAATCAGGCTGGAAATCAAGCTTTATCTCATTAAATGTTTATTTTTTTATCTTTCGTGATGAAATAAACAAATTTCATATACATTAGAAAAAGATATAAATACAAAGTGTTCATTCGAAAAAAACGAAATTCTGGCTTTAGATATTTTTAACAATAAATATAAATTATATCAACGGACTTCGTTAAGGAAGAAGAAAAATTTCTCTTGAATTCCTTTGAACATTTTCTTTTATTTATGAATGTTTTGTTACAATACTTAATCCTTTTCTCCCCTTTTTCTGAAGACACGGCCCCTATCTCTCTCTTTCCCTTTGTGTGGATGTCACCCACCTTAATTACTTTCTATGTTTCTGTTTTTATCCTTTTTAGTCAATCTTTTTTTCTCTATATTCATATTACTAGTACAATACTCATCTTAGCTTTCATATAATGAAAAAATAAGGCTTGATAGGCAAATCATCCATATATAATTCAATTATTATTATATTATCATTTTTTTGTTTTATTGCTACCATAACTCACTGAATATGTTAATTCCTATGTGAGTTATGCGCTGACATTGGTGATGATAAGCAATGTAAGCTTAACATTTATTGAATAATTATGGATATTTTAGATTTCTAAAAAAGAGAGCATATTCATCACCGACAGAGTAAAACACTCCGAACAGAATGATCGTCCATCAAATCTTACCTGATATCCCACCGGAACGTGTATATGATTATAGATACAACGACTAAGAACACTACTGAACTACAGGTACTAATGACGGTAATTATCGCAATACCATAGCATCTAAGAGAATTTGCATCAAAGCTAACTAGACTAATTCCATCCTTGTTTTTACACGTAGCGTGCTCGAGTTCCACAAGTGTTGCATTGGTTTGGTTAATCCAGTTACGAAACCATACCAGGTTACAATCACAAACTAATGGATTGTACTGAATTCCAAGAGCAATTAACTTGGTCAACTCTTGGAATCCAACTTTTTGACTGATTGTTGTCACCTTGTTTTTTTGCACAAAAAACCGCATCACGTTCGGTGATCCAAGAAATAGGTATGAAGGGAGTAAACCGATGTCATTCGACCTAATATTAATATTGTTCAGAAATCGAAGGTTGTGAAATAGATCGATAGGGAGTTTAGCTATCTGATTTCCGTTAAGAGAGATTGTTTGAAGGTGAACACAATTCTCAAACAAACCCTTTTCTAGAGTCTTAACAACCGAATGCTCAATGGATAAAGATATTAAGGATACCAACTTAAGAAACCAACTTTTGCGAATGTTAATTAATCCACGATTGTAATCCAGATGCAACAATTTCAAGTTAACTTGGTTATCAAATATATGATCATCCATCTCAGATGATAATAAGCTATTGTAATTCAAATACAATTTTTGTAGCTGGGTGAAGTGCACCAGGCTATCATTGCTGATGCCAGCAATATAATTTTGGTTCATGAATAAACCACTTACATCCACTGGAATCGATGCTGAAGGAATATGAGTATATGGTCTCTTATTGCAGTAAACTTCATGTCGAAAGGACAATAAATGTTTGTCAAAAATTCTGCAGTATGCACAATAGCAACCGTGTGGACAGACTGTGGTGTTTGGTGCCTGTGTTCCGTTGATTTGCAACGGGTTGAACGGGTAGGGGCAAGTATTTGTCAGCATCGAAGTTGGTGCAGACATCTTTATGTAAAATAATCCAAGTAGTATTATTATCAAACTTAACATGTTGAGTACTTCTAGAACCTTCAAATAGAAATCAGTTTTATTAAAACTGAATACAGCGATCTTAGCCTATTCAAATTCCAACGAATCCTAATAAAAGTACTGTACTAATTCACTCCTATTTTACATGGAAACAAATACATGTTATGTACGGTACTGTCTCGACCTTCTTTCAATGAAACTGTCGTACATTACAATGCTGCTGAAAAAGGCGGAGCTATGTAAATTATTTGCGGGTGATCAAAAATGGAAGAAAGGCAGCGAAACAAATCAAGTGTTAGTAAAAATAATTTCGGGTTTTTTTTCTAATGCACACAATGTGTCATTGTCCACATATAAACACATATCTATCTATAGGTTGAGTCCTTTGTAGGACTGGCCGTTATGCAGAAATACTTTCCACTATATTTCGAGATATACTTCACAAAAGTTCTTTTGTTTTGTTTTTTGTTTTTGTTTGTTTGGTTTTGTTTTTTTTTGCGACCCTCAGAAATGTTTTGGCGACTCAAATTTGAGTCACGACCCATAAGTTGAGGAGCAGAGCTATGTACTACTGTATTCTGTTGTAAACGCACACGTTACATTTCGATATGCACTGGCATGTATATTATACCGGTTGATCGATTGTGAATCGACATCCTGGAAGCAGGGAACAGTGTAATTTCACCGTTCCCTGCTGGAAGCTAGTTACTGTGTGATGGTTTAATGAACATAATATACACCGGTAAAACTTCAGTGCACAAAAACATACTAAAACCACTGCATGCAACAACACTAAAGCAGGAAATAAAATGTAATTCAATCTACAGTAGCAATTTTGTTATGGAATAAACATTCCTAAGCTTTGGCTACACGGAGTGCTATAATCCGACCAATCATAGGATAAAACGTTTATTACTATGGGTTCAACATAATTCTAAAACACAAAGGTACCAGTATACATATAATATTATAATTATGGTCTCTGACACTGTCCCAGTTACTGTCCAACTTTCAAAATAGCTCACAGTTCAAAAATATCTTTACAGCATAAATCGTACAGTTCTTCCTTAAATAAAAATAAATAAATAAACAACTAAATTCATCGTATTCTCAGTATAGAGTACTACTGTACTGTATTGTGGTGTAAACTCGAAGGTTTTATCTCGATATGCATTGGCGTGTCTATTTTATGTATCTTACACCTATACAGCATACATCATATAGTTCTTTTAATTAAATAAATAAATCAATATAAAAATAAATAAATAAATAAAGTAAAATAAATTCAAAGTATAGTCAGTATAGAGTACTAATGTATTGTGGTGTAAACCCACAGATTTTAACTCGATATGCACTGGCATGTCTACTTTGTATCTTTACCACAGCATACATTGTAGTTCTTTGTTAATTAAAAAAAAGTAATAATACTAATAATAATAAAATATTAAATAAATAAAAAAAATAAATCCATCATACTCAGTACAGAGTACTACTGTATTGTAGTGTAAACTTATAACTTACATCTCTATTTAACACTGTCATGTCTACTTTAAGTATTGTATAGTTCTTCCTTAATTAAAATAAATAATAAATAAATAAATAAATAAAATACATTTATCGTAAACCCACAGGTTCCATCACGATATGCATAGGTATGTCCACTTTACACAGCATACATCGTGTATTTTTTTTCAAGGAGTAATCATTAAAATCGGTCTATACAATGCAAAAATAGCACCTTTTCCCGGGGCCTCCTTGGCGGCCCCCAGTCCCCCAGCCTTAGTGCTAGTTTTGCTTGCAACCTCACCACAGTTCAGTTCTTTCCTGAGTAATAATTCGACATTGTACTTTTCTCAATTAAAATAATTTAATATCCTATTAGAATTCCCGAGGGATTAAGGCAAGGGAAATAAAAACAACATTATAACGTTGGTTGAGCTCCATGACCTAATAGATATTATGCAAATCAGAAACTCTTACACTGTCATTTCATAGAGCCCTAAAATTGGTTCCTATGCCTAAACGTAGGTAACCTAGTGAGCACCAAGCCTTTTTACTGTTCTACAATATACCCGAATGACATGCAAGACATCATTTTATACACCAGGGACTCTTACACGAAACACATCAAAGTGCTAATGGGCTCCCAATTACATGGTCCTTTTATGATAGCCAGTTCCGTCTTGCCAGGAAGCCTCCTGTATAAATGTTGCGTACTATACGCAAAACCTCCGAAATCGGAGTTTTCCAACTATTATTCAAACCTCCAATTTCGGAGTTTCTGCGACTAATTAAACAATCTCTCTCTCTCTCCCTCCCTCTCTCCTGTCTCTTATACACATCTAGATGTGTATAAGAGACAGGAATTTGCATCAAAGCTCACTAGAC
>NW_022724789.1:17703-19973 GCF_011630105.1 Anneissia japonica
AAAAATTTGCACTAAGTGCTCAACTCGGCGAGAAAAGCACTTTTGTGCAAAAAGTGACAATGTTAAAAAGTTGAGTAAAATATGTAGAGAGAGAGGAAGAGGGAGGGGGAGAGAGAGAGGGAGAGAGAGAGAGAAACTTTTAATCAACTCTCCGATTTTGGGGGCTTTGCGTGCTATACGCTAAACCTCCAAAAACGGAGTTTTGAATAAAAGTTTGAAAACTCCGATTTTCGGAGATTTTGCATAGTAGACGCCAAGTTTTCAAACTTTTATTCAAACCTCCAATTTCGGAGTTTCTGTGTACTACTAATTAAACAAGGTCTCTATATATAGAGGGAGCAAAACTTTTAATCAACCCTCCGAATTCGGAGGTATTGTGTACTTAACTATACGCCAAACCTCCAAAATCGGAGTTTTTATACTTTTATTCAAACCTCCAATGTTGGAGGTTTTGCGTACTATAGATAATATAAAAGCAAATGGATCCACTGTCCTCAACTTGTCTCTGGAACATCACTGCCAGCTATTACGGATACTATTGCTCTACAGAGCCCTGTTCAGGGCCGTAGACACGAGAATTGAAGTGGTGAGGTTACAAGCAAACCTAGTACTAAGACTGGGGACCTGGGGGGCCACCAAGGGTTCCCGGCCGGGGTTCAGGGGCCGGAGGCCCCGGAAAACTGTGCTATTTATGCATTTTCAAGACCGATTTTAATGATGTTCTGCAGTAGTAATGTAATACAATAGTTTACAAATGTTTTTTTTAAATAAAAATATATTTTAAACTACCATCAGGGCTATGAAGCAAAACAATAAAAACACTTTGAATTCAAACCAGGCAGGTTCATTCTAGAGAAAGATTGTTACTCATAACATCGTTGTTATTTTCGTATTTTGCCTTTTGATATTGACAAATATATGAACTACCTATGAACGAAAAATAATATTGCTAATACTACTGTACACTTTCAATTAATACACGTATTTAAGAGATACTGTATTTATTCATAGAAAATAATGTTGCATACTAAAATATATATACAGGTAAAGGCATATAGTTGTTTCTTGTCAGTTGAAATTTTCTTTCTCTATGGCAGAAGCAATTTAGTGAAGAAATGAATAAGTCCCAGGCAAGTGTATAAGGGAAAATTTGTCCTGAATTTCTGCAAAAGCTCACTGTGGGTAGTTTGACCTACTTGATTTGGATTAAAGCAAAGCCCTGACACTGGATTTAAAAGAATGCCTCCTAGTTTCTTAATCAATTATTATAAATCTTATACTAAAAAGAAGAAAATAATGTAAATTATCATTAACCGTTCACCGCAGGTACCTGATTGATGTCAAGAGGGAATATGTTGACCCTAAACAAACAGGTGGAATTTAGGACGACAACGGATAGGCAGTTAAGATGCAAACAAACTTTCAGTCACTGAAACATTATATGCGCACACCGCCTCCATTTGCAGTACACCATAAACCTGGAAGCCCAATATGCCTAGCAAGAGCGCCAAACTAATACGTCCATACGACACTGGAATCCAGGACACTTATTTCTGCTTCAAAATGAAACCCAAGCGCGCAGGGAAGTGGTGCTCTCAGTTTTAAATCAGGCAGCTCATCACGCCAACCTGGACTCAAAGCGGCTCAACACCCATATTTTCAGAGTAGGACGTGCCACTGACTTGCATAAACTTGGACGATACATCTAATACACCATTGTGAACAGGGTGTTGGCTCGTCGGTATCTTGAACGCATGATGGGCGCTTAAGTTGCATGTCTCTCAACTAGTTGTTTAACGTGTGACTGTGCTTCCTACTTTGTACAGGTGCCAGCACATGTTGCCTCCAACCCCACCCCCACCTTTCGAATTTTCCTCTGCATTTTGAACAATAAGTATTAGAAGACTAAATGCAGACTGAAAGTCAGCACATGTTGCTCTAGAGCTGGTTTCTAATGATGCATACATCACTAAGACAACTTCACTTCACTTGATGCTAATATCTTTCATTGTTTTTGTCATGATGAAGGTTTAGCAAATTGCTGATGTGATAAAGGTTCAGCAAATTGCTGGCTCAAGTTGCTCGTAAACTCCGGAGTTTTAAGATTACGGTGAAGGTTCAGAATAGCTGCCTCAATCTGCTTGTAAACTCTGAAAAAAAAACCCATCACAATGAAGGACCAGCGTAGGGCTGCCTTGCTGCTTACTATTTAAGACAAAACGTAGACTGGAAGTCAGCACATGCTGCTCAAGTGCTGGTTTCTAATGATA
>NW_022724789.1:20686-22961 GCF_011630105.1 Anneissia japonica
GTGACCACTGCTTGGGTATTTACCCAAGATCTTGGGTATTTTTACTTGGTCTTGGGTTCTTGGGTATTCCGTTCAAATCCTTGGGTATTTTATTTTTACTAAGAAAATTAAATATTTTTGTCATAGAGGAAGAATTAAGAAGTAACAAAGTATATTTCAGGCCATTCAAGTAAGCAAAACTCAACGAAGTGCACATAACATTGCTAATTGACTGTTAATTGCTAATTGCATGGGTACAGAATTGTTTATTATGTGATTTGCGTTGCCATTGATCTAACCTTATTAATGCGTTACATAATAAAACTTGATCACTGATCTACTGATAACACTGGCCGACTGAGGACGTATTTTCTATCCGTATCATCACCTCATGAATATTAATTTTAATAATTAACACAAACAATTACGATATAAAAAATGGTTTATAAATTGAACTAAAAGGGAAACTATACATGCGAAATACACGTATTTTTCAAATTTTAATGCATTTTCAGGAAGCTTGGGTAATTTTGGACAATTTTGCTGAATCTTGGGTAATTTCGACCCAGTCATTGGGTATATCAAAAATTGTGAGTGGTCACGCTGCTATTAATCATTCAGCGATAAAGATCAATCATTCAGTTGGGTATTTCTAGAGCTCCTCACTGGGGCTAAGCATTTTGGGTCTGAACCTGGTCTACCGAGGAATCTGTCTATATGAAACCAGGTATAAAGTATTTAACAAAAGAATATTGGTTACTTGTTTGTGTGAAAGGTTGCAATATAACGTAAGTTGTGCAGTGATGCGTAACCTTTGTGATCAGAATACCTTTAAGCCATGAAAAATTCCTAACAAGTATATACATTTATACAATGATCTATGGACTACCAAAGATGCATAAAACATTCACAGAAGGAGTACCAAATATGAGACCAATAATTTCATCCATCGGGACCTACAACTACAGAATCGCCAAATACTTAAGCCAACTAATCCAAACATTACATTCCCTCAGAACATACTGTTCGTGACACATTCGCCTTTGTCAATACCATCAAAAATTGGAAACTACATCAAAAATACATGGTGTCCTTTGATGTTGAAAGCCTTTTTACAAACATCCCACTGCAAGAATAAATTGACTTAGCTGTGGAATACATCATCAAAAATAACAAAAAATATAAAATCACAGAAAACAATTTGAAGAAACTGTTAAAATTTTCTACGTCTGAAAATCACTTTTTATACAATGGAGAATTTTTTCAACAAAGAGATGGAATTAGCATGGGCTCGCCACTTCCACCAATCTTAGCCAATTTGTTTTTGGGACATAACGAACAAATTTGGCTGAACCAAAGTGATTGCCCTAACATTGTTTTTTCACCAGATATGTTGATGACACTTTTTGTATTTTTGATAATGAAGAAGACGCCATGCATTTCTTTGATTTTTTAAATACGAGACATAAGAACATAAGATTTACAATGGAAAAGTAGAATGACAACTATATCAGCTTTTTTGACGTGCTAATTCAGAAACTTGAAAATGGAGACATTAAAACGTCAACATACAGGAAACAAACATTTACTGGTCAGATGATGGGATATTTTAGTTTTTGCCCAGAAAGTTATAAACTAAGACTAATTAATACTTTGTTGGACAGAATATATAAAATCAACAACACATGGAATGGAATACACGAGGACTTTAACAGCTTTAAAAACATTTTACTTAGGATTTATTACCCTGCAAAACTAATAGACAGGTTAATCAAACAATTTGTAGACAGAAAAAAACAAAAATGTGGTTACAGATGAATCGTCATCCTTAGACAAAGTGTGTTATTTTAAACTTCCTTTTATTGGTCACACATCAAAATAACTAAGGAAAAACTAACACAACTAACAAATAAATATTGTAATGGTTTAAAAATCAATCTAGCGTTCAGCACCAGCAAAGTTGGAAGTTTTTTCAACAATAAAGATACTATACCAGGTGCTCTTAGATCCAATGTGGTATATGAATTCAGTTCTGGGGGCTGTAATGCCACCTACATTGGTGAAACGTCTCGCCACTTATCCATAAGGATCAAAGATCACCTGATATCTGATAAAAACTCACATATATACAAACACTTGCACTTGCAAAAAATCATAAATGTAAATCTAATAGTAATAATGCTAATTCTATAATAATTTATCAGGCCAATAATGGATATCAACTAAAACTCAAAGAGGCCCTGCACATTAAATGGGAGAATCTATCTTTGAACAAGCAGGTACAACACTACAACAT
>NW_022724789.1:27891-53560 GCF_011630105.1 Anneissia japonica
TATCACCCTAGGTTACCACCACTAAGGGCTATAATTCAGAAACATATGCCCATTCCACAGACCACAGAACGTTTTAGGTCTGTTTTTCCGGATACACCGTTCATAGCCTATCGCAGACCGCCGAACCTTCGTGATATATTAGTACGATCTAAATTCAAGAGGCAAACTAACTCTTGCGACAACCGTAATTTGGGTAGTCATCTTTGTGGTTCATCATGCAAAACATGCTCCTTGCTTGATTCTACACGATCATTCAAGAGCAACCAAACAAACCACATATTTCGGATAAGGCAATCAGTCAATTGCCTCACCAAAAATGTCATTTATCTCATACATTGTAATATTTGTGGTAAACAATATGACGGAGAAACAAAAAAACACTCTCCGTATGAGAATGACACAACATAGATCAGCTATCAGAACATCTAAGCTTGATCAAGCAGTAGCCGAACATTTCAATTTAGCTGGTCATTCAATTTCAAATTTCAGAGTGATGGCAATTGACCATAATGCCAGTTGGAGCGACAAAAATCGCAAAGATAAAGAGAATCACTGGGAACTTTTACTTAAAACAACCACACCATTTGGACTCAATATTAGGAACGTTCTCCCAGTACACTAAATTAAACCAATCCATTGGCATTTCAATTTATTCTGGATAAATCATTTGGCTTATTTATTGAGGCTTGCCTCTAAAGTTTAGTTTTGGCCTTCCTGATTACTTGTTTAGACTGTTTATTCTAATCTCACCCAGCCTATTGTTTCCAATCATGCTTGCATGAAATTCTCACTTTATACCATCTAGCTTTTTCTACCGTCACTCACTCGCCACTGAGGAAGAACTAGTGTTGTCTGAAAGCTCTGGTTCTATTTCTGGCTGTTTACTTACGTTTACTTTTTAGTTGTTGCTTATCATTTTGTATCTCTACTGAGATCCAGCCATTGTTTCCCACAGCATTGTTGTTTTTCAGTATTTTGCCTTTTATATATATGTATATATAATATATATATATATATATATATATAGTTAGTATTATGAGGAAAATTATTTTTGGTGTTCTTTTATCTGTATTTTTGACCCAAGAAAGGAAACTTTATGTAATATTTATATGATGAATAAATTGAACCTTGAACCTTTGAAAATACAATTATACAAATTTCAGATTTTTCCAATCAATCTATGTTATGCTATTAAATAAAATCATCCCCCCCCCCAACACGCGTAAGCACATACGCCAGTGGTGGCGCTAGCGTGGATGGCAGGGAGAATTCCCCCTTCGTCGGACAGGCTTGAACCCTCTTGTCGTCCGACGCACGACTGAGTAGTCTGATCAAAAGTTTAAAAAAACAAAAATTTGCCTATGCAAATAACGTTATTTTGATTGATAATCCCTTGTCATCTAAAATCACATTTTGGGTCATAATAAGGCATAAAAACTCTTCCATTGAACCCTACAAGAGAGTTGTTAATTCCGAGCCGTCGACAGAGGCTTCATTTTACCTTAGCCTCGGACCCCTTCGTCGAACCTGTCGGACCCTTTGTCGGCAAATTTCTTGCGCCACTGCTGACACACGCTAAGACCCTCGAGTATGCACCCAAAAAGGCAGACCAGTTTCAAACGTTTGAAAATTTGCAGTCGTAGACGCAATCAGCGGGATCTCTCAAGTCAATCGCCTTGGAGAGACCACCGCCGCATGGCCTATTCAAATATGATTTGTTTTTGATCAATTATTTTGTTTGAATTAAACTTTCCCAAAAACAATAATTTCATTACACAATGAGTAAGAATGACAAAATGCAAACAATAATTATAACAGAATGAATACCCAGATAAAGTAATAGAAGAGGAGGACAGAAACAGGTAGAGAGACGACTTGAAAACATACAGGTAGTATTGGTTTAAAGAAACATCAGACAGAAAGAGGTAGAAGAGTTTAGAGCAGGGGTCGCGCCAGGATTTGCCCGACGGGGTAGGGGCCAAGGTCCCAGACGGGGGGCCGATGCCCCGACGAGGGGTGAGATTTCCCCGACGAAAGCAAAGTGGGCATGGTCGAGCTTCGTTTAAAAGGTTTCGAAAGTGGTCCAGGGGACAAAGCCCCCGAAAATTTTGACAATTTAGGGGTTTCAGAGGCTCATTTATTCGATTTTTTTCTTTTTCTCCCCGACGGGTGGGGGGCAGCTCTCCCCGACGGGGGCCGTAGCCCCCCCCCCCGCTGGTTCCACCCCTGGTTTAGAGTAGGGGTATGTTCAACAATGGACTGAGGAAGTAAGTAATGTTCTATATCTGAGTTCTGTTTTTACAGTATGTTATTAATAGTTTAATAATAATCTGTCTGATTATAGGCTTTTATATTTCCATAAATTTTATGATACAGGAAAACTGTATCAGTGATTTCGCAATCATTATACCTAAATAATTAGGCCTATTAATTACTTTAACAGTTATTACCACAGTTTTATATATTTTATATGTATATATTTCTTTTTTTTTATTGATATAATTTTTTTAAAGTATAATAAACTTGATAACAATATTATGGTTTACAGTTTAAGTATATAGACATATTAGGTGAGATACAATTAAATAAAATACTGTAAAATAAGACAAAAGTTTAAACAAGTAAATTAGTCAAACAAAAGTAAAGGAAAGAAAATTGTGTACCAACAGTAGATACAAAATCATTGGCATCAAGTAATTTTGAATAGAGATATTAGTTATTTAATGGAAAAGTACTATAAATGCGTTTGCGTTCTTTCCATGCATTAATTAAATATAGCTTGCAATTTTTTTTCTACATATTATATATACCTGATATCCCACCGGAAAACATAAAGTAATGTACCGAGGATGGCTAGGAAAGCTGCTAAGCAAAATGTTACAATGAGGACAGTTGTTATGACGTCATACTCATTGCATATCAACGAATCTGCATCAAAGTTAACTAAACTTGTTCCATTTATGTTTCTGCACTTAGTTTTATTGATTTCTACCAATGTTGCATTGGTTTGGTTTATCCAGTGACGAAACCATACCAGGTTACAATCACAGACAAATGGGTTTTGTGAGACTCCAATCTGAATTAATTTGGTCAAATTCTGTAGACCCATACTTCGACTTATTCTTATTATCTTATTGTCTTGTAAAAATATACGACGTATCTTTGATGAACCACGGAATACGTCATCATTTAAACCATTAATACTGTTACGTGACATATCAACACGGCTTAAAAAAGGATGGTTTTGGAGTAAATCAGAGGGCAGAGAGACTAACAGGTTTCCAGTCAAATATATTGCAGTCAAGTTTCCGCAATTTTTGAATATTCCACTTTGTAGTGTTTTGATTTCTGAATATCTAATGTAAAGATATTTCAACGCCACTAGTTTCTGAAACCAAACGCTTCGTATATGCGTAAGAGCACGGTTGGAATCAAGATATAACGAGTTTAACTTAGTGAGGCAATCAAAAAAATGATTATCTATACTTAGATGTTCTAACTGATTATTTGCCAAATTTAAGAATTCGAGTTCACGTAAATTGGTAAGTTCACCAAACTTCAGTCTGCTGATGTCATTTTTAAAGAGGTCTAACACCTGAACATCAATTGGTATATCTGCTGGGATGCGTTTGAACCTATTACGTCTGCAGTTAACATTTTTAACAATCCATTTTGTTGTGACTGGTCCTTTTTGGTTGTTACTACGCTGACAATAGTAACAATTACATTGTTTTGGGCATATCGTAGTATTCGGTGTCTGTGTGCCGTTTATCCTGAACGGGTTGTACGGCCAACACTTTCTTGACATGCAGCTGGGTGTCACTATCAATACGAGTACAGCGTAATATAGCATACCGGTAACCGTTGTAAAACTTGTAATAATAAATTTGTAATATTTCTTAAATTTCAAATGTCAAATGTCAATGGCAAAATCTGCTTTCTTTATCCAATTTTACAGTATGACACAAAATAAATCACATTAAATATGATTTTATTTTGATCTTATTACCCATTAATTCATTCCGATCTTTTTGCTTCAAATCGAAAAACCAAATCCATCAAATGTTAAGTTCAGTGTAAAAACATTGACTGAAGTATTTCTTAACATAGTTTTAAACACACAGATATTGGCAGGTGAATCATGGCAATAGGTTAGAAATAATAATTTCGTTGCTCAATCCGTTGCAATAGTGTAATATAAACTAATCCTTAGAACCACGTCGAAATTTTTGGGATTCACAAACAATATAATACATTTGAAAAAAGTGCTAAAAAATATCAGTTTAAACAAGGTAGTATCATGAACACTGTATGGTCCCCAGTGAACGATTGAGTGTAAAATCTGTTTCAGCATAAATATTTGGAATACAGTTCTTCCTTGTTTCGCTTATTGTTTCATTATTGTAGTCACGCTATTATTATGGGTAATTAACATGTAAATTGCTAAAGCCAATGTTTTATGTGTTTATCTTTAAGTTTACAATTGAAAAGCTTGCTTTCATTTTGCCGTTGTTATCATTAGACATTGTTATTTGATATATGATAAAAGTGTGTAAGCGCAATTAGACTCCATAATTGATAATATTAACAATTAATAATATTAGTATTAATGTTAATATTATTATCATAACCATTATTATCATTACCAACATCAATATCATGACCATAATTATCGTCTTTTTCGACATCGCCATCGCCATTACAGGGAAGACTTATAAACCAAGTCTCTTAACGAGACTTATAGGGATCTTCATTTTAGTTGTAAAGAAAGTCCTGCTGACACTGGAAATGAACCCAGGACCCCGGGATTAGAATGCATACATATTAACCACTGAGTTTTAGTACACCATTCCATTATTCATCATCATCAACACTAGCATAAACATCATTATCACTGACATTGTCATCACTGACATTGTCATCACTGACAATGTCATCACTGACATTGTCATCATCGCCATCGTTATCGGTAGGCCTATTAGCACTTAAGAACATTATTCAGAAGTAATACGGTAGTTTGGCAGGCCTCAATTACTGATTGATACTAATTATCATCTCATAATTGTATTGAATTTTATGTTTTGTTGTTTGTCAAATTATTTTTCCACCAATTATGAAGGTACTAAAAATACAGGACTTAAACTACAGTGTATATCTACATAAAAGCTGGGAGTAGATTTAATTCATTCGGTCCGAAAACTTATCCCGAGAGCGGTAAATGTGGTGGTTATCGGGCATGGACAGTACGCCACCGCCAATACCCTACTCGTTTACAACTAGTGTACTGCGTTCCTTAATTTCATCCAAAAATCCTTGCTTTTGGGAATATTTACTATTAGACCTACCCCCATCTCATTGACTAAAGGCAGAAAAAGCGCATTTCGGCATCTGTAAAATAAAAGCTTTCCGGTGGAGGGCCCTGATCCCCTCCAAATTTCTCTACCACATCAAAGTTTGTTGCTTTTCCTGAACCTCGACTACCTCTGTCAAGTATATGTCTTAAAATTGTTGAAATAAACCGTATAAATGGGAACAGCGAATATGATGTTATGCCATGAAATAAGTGTTATTAAAAGTTTCTGATAAAAACATCTTGAGGAATTTGTTGAAGCTTTATCTTGACCATGATGGTTATCTGATGATGAGGAATTTTACTACATATATAAGAGTTATTTCAGGCAGAGGAACAAATTTTCACACTACACCATGGTGGTGCTCACAGGGTTGGCCACAAGATCTGCCCGACGGGGTTCGATGTCCCCGACGAGAGCATAGTGAGTACGGACGGCCGTCACTCTTTCGAAATAGGACCAGAGAGCGAAGCCCCTCCAAAAAATATGAAATTTAGGGGTTTCAAAGTCTTATTTGTACTAATGTGTAGAAAATACATAGGCCTATATACTGTAATTTTTTCTCCCCGACTAAGTGTAGATATTCTCCCTGACATAGGGAGCTCTCCCCACCTTCCCCTTCCCCCCGCTTTTGCCACCACTGGGTGTTCAGAAAAATGTAAACTCAGGAATTCCCCCATCCACTTTACCTTTCAAAAAAGAGCTTTCCAAATTATATGATGGACTTTTTGATGTCATGAGTCCTTTCATCACTCACTAAGTTATTCCTGCATTCTCACTCCCGAGAATGTAGGAAAGTGCATTCCCAGCTAGAACACACCCATCTGTTGACAATATAAATGAAATTACAGTAGTAGCCCTATTATAGGGGGACACCTTCGGGACCAAAATGGTTTCCTCTTTAGTGAGGTGAAGTGAAATTTCCCCTTTAGTAGGGATTTTAGCATGTCAGTCATTCAATGAGGACGTATTCTTTGATTTCAATTGATTTATAAATGAAATAAAATTTTCAATAATTCCCAATGCAAAATACATTTATGGATTAATCGCCATAACTCCTGACAATGCAGGAAAATGCATATTCCAGCTAGAATATGCCCATCTGTTGTCAATATAAATGAAATTACAATAGAATCCGTATCATAGGGGGACACCTTCGGGGCCAAAAAAATTCCTTTTAATAGGGATGTCCCCTGAATAGGGTACGCCTACAGTATTAAGGCTGTCTCTTGGGGTGGGGAATGTAGAGCCCGCAAATGTAAAAATCTACCACAAATGTAAAAACAACCACATATGTAAAAATATTGTACCCACAAATGTCATAATAATCCCAAATGTCATAACATGTCAACCACATTATGTAAATATGTAAAAATAACCACAAATGTAACAAAATTTAACCCACAACTTAGTGTAAAAATCTCTTTAATCACAAATGTAAAAACAATTCACCTACAAATATAAAGATTTCCAATTTTACCTCTAAATGTCATAACATCTCAACCGCAAATATAAAAAATCATTATAAGATAAGTTATTATTAGATGTATGTGTCTGTTTGTGTGCGAGGATTTCCCATAGAGCATTAAAATCCTTAAAATTGAAAGATCCGAATTATATCAGTTACAATTTGAATGGTGTCTGCGTATTTTACCTGCACACAACTAGCTATCATTGTGTACATTTTTACGCTGACATATTTTTAACAAAAGGAAAACAAAAGCTAGGAATTAGAGGAACTGAATGTGTTTTTCGGGTGCAATGTTTCTACATTTTTTGTTATATTTAACTTTGTGGTTGATTTCTACATGTAGGCTCTAAGGAATACGGTTTATAGGCCTATAGTCCTATTTAAACGGTTGTCATCTTTTACAACAGGATCTGGAAAGGCTGTATAATTGGTCTTCTACTTGGAAAATGTCTCTCAATCCACTTAAGTGTCCGGGTTCTTTATTATCTCTTAAGAAACTATTAGTTAATTTTGATTACAACATTGATGGTTTGTTAATTGAGAAGGTTAATGTTCAAAAAGATCTTGGAATTTACATTGATTCTAAGCTTAATTTTAACAAACATGTTGACTATTTTGTATCCAAGGGTAGTAGGATGCTGGGCATGTTTTGGCGGCACTGTAAAGACCTCGATAGTAGCACCAAACTTCATCTTTATATTTTTCTTCTTAGACCCATTTTTGACTTTTCATCTACGATTTATAATTCTATTTGTATTTCTCAATCAAATCGCATTGAACGAGTTCAATCCAAATGTATGTATTTTATTAATTCTAACAACGTTATTGGCCCCTTTACATCTCTCACCACTTCACACTAGAAGGGGCACGTTTGATATAATCTTCCTTTATAAATGTTTTAACTCGCTTTTTACTTGCCCTCTTTTATCTTTATTTATGTTAAAAATACATAGACCCAATTAACGTAACACTGACTTATTTTCTGTGCCCCTTAGCCGGGTTTTATTCACAGACTCTCCTATAACTATAATACCATTACACGTAACGATACCACTATTGACATATTTTTTAACAGTATTTCCACGTTTAAATCCAAAGTTGCTATTTCAGCATAGGCCTTCTTTCAGTTAAGCTAGGGACTGTCTATATTGTCGATTTGCTTCCTTTGTATGTTTTTGTTTGCATTTTACTATGTTTTATATATTGTATGTTTATGACATCCTGTAATGGGTGATTCCGCTGTTGGATGTAATTGAAATAAAATAAAACAAAAAAATAAAATATTTTCCAATAACCCACAGTGTCGAAACGCCAGAGATCCCTTGACCCTAAAAATGCTACCTTATTTCAATGAAACCCATTCCATCGCTGTTTGAGTAATAGTAATTACTTCTGTTTGAGGACCCATCATTACAACACTCTTCTTTCGAAAAGCTCGGAAAATTTTTACCAATGAGGTGGTAATAAATTGTAATGCATGTTTTTGTAAATTTATATTCTAGAGCTTTATTTCCATACCCTATTAAAAGATATACGACTTTTGATGTATGTTTTGAGCTATCATGCTTAAATAATAACATTAAATAGGCCTATTTTAACTTACTTTGTAGGCATAAATCTCTGTCCATTCTATCAAATTATCAAATTTTCTTTGACAAAAATCTTCTATACAGGCTATATGGTCATGATATGATGTCATCATGGCGTTATTTAGGCATATGTCACGTGTTTTTGTCAAATAAAGTTAGATAGTCTGGACAGGGCTTTAGTGAAAATGAGACAAAATATTATTCTTAATCTAAACAGAAGCATAATTATTTCTTATAAATATATATATATATATATATATATATATATATATATATATAAAGACTTAACTTATTTTGAAAATCAAAATAAAATTTTCCACAATTTTCTATTGCTAGCAACTTCATAATCTAAATCGTTAGCATTCAATAATCTTTGCACAGTGTTTTCTGGATTTTAGCACATCTCAATTTAATAGACGGTCGTGGTGAGCATTCGGAGTATTCAAAGCCGCCGCCAAGCGTGTCCAGAACACCTTCTGACCATCTGGATTTTCAGTCCATTCGATGTAGGTCTTCTTTCTCAAGATCTTCTGAAGCAATGTCGGCATATTTCTACTCGCCACATGCTCTAATATTACAACTACTAAAATGTCCTCGTGATGGTCAAACATACGTGTTCGGGCCATTTCCATTTCAAAGTAACACCATTCACTTTTAGCAAAGTTTTTGGTGACAACTATCAACATTTTGCGACTATATTTAATAGCATCAGAAATATTGTCAGCAATCGCTCCCCCAACTACAAAATCCCTGAAGTCAACGCAAAGACGAAATAATAAATCAATTAAAAACACTTTTAAAGCATCTATTTTTCAAAATATTATATAAGTAATCATTGTTACATATGAATTTATATTGTGATCTTTTTTACTTTTTTATGATAATTATTTTTTTAAAAATTTTTATGATCTATTACTACTTTTTTATTATTATTTTCTTGTTTTTATTATTGCTATTGCTGTTGTTCTGATTTCTGAATTATTTTTATTTGTATGGATTTCATTAGTTCATATTTCTTATACGTTTTTAAAATGTGTATTTTATATTTGTTTTGTTGGGGACCCCTTATCAGATCCATCTATTAATGGTGAGCTGCACAGGTTATCCTCGTTTAATAAAGCTCAAATAAATAAAATAAAAAATAAATCAATTTGTTTCAGTTATGTTTCAATACTGCATGTTTCTATTTTTAAATACTAACGCTAAGTAAACAGAATACTTAAAATAAAATTAAAACACAGTTCAAATCAAAATTATGGTACAGTGTCATCTTAAACTAATAAAAACAACTTATTGCTGAAAAAGTATACATACATAATTAATGCACATGAGCATAAACATAAAAAAAAACACATAGGCCTAATACGTAGTGTACATGGTAAATCCGTACATGTATATCAATACACACAAACACCCCCCCCCCCCACACACACACACATAACACTTAATACACCTACACATACACACCCACTTAGGCCCGATTCATACATAGGGGCCTACATATATATATAATAAAAGAAATTTTAACTAAAGTGAAGTCATACAATGTATAAAGACTAAGTTTAAAATGTTCATTTTCTTTTTTATTTCATTTCTCTTTTTCCTGCCTTTGTAGCATAAGGTTTACAATATCTGTCAAATTATTTTTCAATTTCTTTGTGGAAAGTCAAGTAGAGATGAGCCAAGAACATACATTAATTTCTGATCAGTTGATAAATTGGTGCAACAAAGTATTGTGATATATATAGCTCTAGTTCAAATGTTCCAAGTTCTTCCAGTCTGATATTATGAAGGGCAGAACACGACAAAAGAAAAACTCTAGTATCTTCAATAGAATAAGAATTACAGATAGCATAACTGAGTAACAAATATTGCGTCCTCCAAATTACAGATATTTTACTGCAGATTAATTGAGTAAAAGTAAAATATTTAGTAATTTCTACCCGAACCCTAGACGCCAGAGGATAGTAGGCCTACTCAGGACTAATTTAATTTTTAAAATATTCACATCGGGCCGGAAATATGGTGTTCACTAGGGTGGATTGGTTGTGCTATGGCTTAGGCTAATTCAATTAAAAAGTGATCATTTCTAATTGTATAAAATTACTTAGCCTATTCGCCAATTGCATGAGTTATTAAAGGGCCTCAATGGTACTCTCGAACAAACCGTCGAAAGAATTTTGCTAGTGGACTTTTTCCTAGATAGATAATGCATGTTGGCTGAGGGCTAAATGACTCAAAAGTTTAATTTTAAATACGGTATCATCATGGAGGAAGAAAATAGCTATTTTCTTCCTCCATGGTATAATGTAAACGATGCAACTTGACCACTTGACGGAATAATTAACATTTTAATGTGTTAAGTTATTACGTAATTTAAGACCACCTTCAATTTCTTAATTAGATTGATATTTGATAGGCACGTTTTCCAACAGAAGCATAATAAAAGACTGCCTGTCTTCTTATAATCGCTTACATTGGCTGATAAGCGATTAAAAGTTTTAGTTAATCAGGCTGGAAATCAAAATTTTTCAAGCTTTATCTCATTAAATGTTTATTTTTTTATCTTTCGTGATGAAATAAACAAATTTCATATACATTCGAAAAAGATATAAATACAAAGTGTTCATTCGAAAAAAACGAAATTCTGGCTTTAGATATTTTTAACAATAAATATAAATTATATCAACGGACTTCGTCAAGGAAGAAGAAAAACTTCACTTGAATCCTTTTGAACATTTTCTTTTAATTATGAATGTTTTATTTGTTACAATACTTAATCCTTTTCTCCCCTTTTTTTGAAGACTCAGTCCCTACCTCTCTTTCCCTTTGTGTGGATTTCACCCACCTTAGTTACTTTCTATGTTTCTGTTCAAATTTTTATCCTTTTTAATAAATCTTTTTTTCTCTCTATTTATAGTACTAGTACAATGCTCATCTTAAGCTTTATATAATGAAAAAATAATCCTTGATAGGCAAATCATCCATATATAATTCAATTATTATTATTTTATAATTTTATTTTGTATTTTTTTGTTTTATTGCTACCATAACTCACTGAAAATGTTAATTCCTATTTAAGTTATACGCTGACATTGGTGACGATAAGCAATGTAAGCTTAACATTTTTTTGAATTATTATGGGTATTTTAGATTTTTTAAAAAGAGAGTATATTCATCACCGACACAGTAAAACACAGAATGATGTCCATCAAAATTTTACCTGATATCCCACCGGAACGTGTATATGATTATAGATACAACTACTAAGAACACTACTGAACTACAGGTACTAATGACGGTAATTATCGCAATACCATAGCATCTAAGAGAATTTGCATCAAAGCTAACTAGACTAATTCCATCCTTGTTTTTACATGTAGCGTGCTCGAGTTCCACAAGTGTTGCTTTGGTTTGGTTAATCCAGTTACGAAACCATACCAGGTTACAATCACAAACTAATGGATTGTACTCAATTCCAAGAGCAATCAACTTGGTCAACTCCTGGAATCCAATTTTTTGACTGATTGTTGTCACCTTGTTTTTTTGCACGAAAAACCGCGTCACGTTCGGTGATCCAAGAAATAGGTATGAAGGGAGTAAACCGATGTCATTCGACTCAATATCAATATTTTTCAGAAATGGAAGGTTGTGAAATATATTGATAGGGAGTTTAGCTATCTGATTTCCGGTAAGAGAGATTGTTTGAAGTTGAAGACAATTATCAAACAAACCCTTTTCGAGAGTCTTAACAACCGAATGCTGAATGTATATAGATTGTAAGGATACCAACTTAAGAAACCAACTTTTGCGAATGTTAACTAATCCACGATTGTAATCCAGATGCAAAGATTTCAAGTTAACTTGGCTATCAAATATATGATCATCCATCTCAGATGATAATAAACTATTGTAATTCAAATACAATGTTTGTAGCTGAGTGAAGTGCACCAGGCTATCGCCGCTGATGCCAACAATATAATTTTGGTTCATGAATAAATCACCTACATCCACCGGAATCGATGCTGAAGGAATATGAGTATATGGTCTCTTATTGCAGTAAACTTCATGTCGAGAGGACACTGAATGTTTGTCAGAAATTCTGCAGTATGCACAATAGCAACTGTCTGGACAGACTGTGGTGTTTGGTGCCTGTGTTCCGTTGATTTGCAACGGGTTTAACGGGTAGCGGCAAGTTTTTGTCAGCATCGAAGTTGGTGCAGACATCTTTATGTAAAATAATCCAAGTATTATTATTAAACTTAACATGTTGAGTACTTCTAGAACCTTCAAATAGAAATCAGTTATATTAAAACTGAATACGCGATCTTAGCCTATTCAAATTCCAACGAATCCGAATAAAAGTACTGTACTAATTCACTCCTATTTTACAAGGAAACAAATACATGTTATGTACTGTCTCGACCTTCTTTCAATGAGACTGTCGTACATTACAATGCTGCTCAAAAAGGCGGAGCTATGTAAATTATTGCAGGTTTTACCATCTTATTTTTATGTGGGAATTTTACCATCTTATTTTTATGTGATCGTTGTTCCTTATAAATCAATGCAATATGCTGCTAATAAGTGCTTTGAATGGTTCATGAATATATTCACAACTTAGTATTTAGTAGAATTTTAACGTTTGTACAATTTAAATTTTAATCCAAAGAGTGATATTCGTAATCGAAAAAGGAAGTTTTTTTTTATCTTATCTTATCTTATCTTGAAAATGATAATGGCGAAGAAAAACGATTTTGAAATTTTTACAAGAATGACAATTTATTACTAGTGTACAGTCGGCTTGAGCGACGCTAACAGGGCGAATATAAATTTTTTTTTAAAGTTTGTAAGTCCCCACCCATTCGTAAAAATGTTCAAACGAACTTAAAAAGCAAAAAAGCAACTAATCATTTTAAACATGTTGTTTATTAATTGGTACGTCCTATTAATGTGTGTATATTCCTGCCTAATTTTAATAATCTTCCTTGGAGAGATTGGCGACAGTGAACCATGAGAGTTGTTTCTAGGTTTTAGGTTGACAATGATTTCTAGCTGTTGAGTCCTTTGTAGGACTGGTCGTTATGCAGAAATACTTTCCACTATATTTCGAGATATACTTCACAAAAGTTCTTTTGTTTTGTTTTTTGTTTTTGTTTGTTTGTTTGTTTGTTTTTTTTTTTTGCGACCCTCAGAAAAGTTTTGGCGACTCAAATTTGAGTCACGACCCATAAGTTAAGGAGCAGGGCTATGTACTACTGTATTCTGTTGTAAACGCACACGTTACATTTCGATATGCACTGGCATGTATCTTATACCGGTTGATCGATTGTGAATCGACTACCTGGAAGCAGGGAACAGTGTAATTTCACCGTTCCCTGCTGGAAGCTAGTTACTGTGTGATGGTTTAATGAACATAATATACACCGGTAAAACTTCAGTGCACAAAAACATACTAAAACCACTGCATGCAACAACACTAAAGCAGGAAATAAAATGTAATTCAATCTACAGTAGCAATTTTGTTATGGAATAAATATTCCTAAGCTTTGGCTACAGGGAGTGCTATAATCCGACCAATCATAGGATAGAACGTTTATTACTATGGGTTCAACAAAATAATTCTAAAACACAAAGGTACCAGTATACTTATAATATTATAATTATGGTCTCTGACACTGTCCCAGTTTCTGTCCCAACTTTCAAAATAGCTCACAGTTCAAAAATACCTTTACAGCGTAAATCGTACAGTTCTTCCTTAACTAAAAATAAATAAATAAATAAACAACTAAATTCATCGTATTCTCAGTATAGAGTACTACTGTACTGTATTGTGGTGTAAACTAGAAGGTTTTATCTCGATATGCATTGGCATGTCTATTTTATGTATCTTACACCTATACAGCATACATCATATACTTCTTTTAATTAAATAAATAAATCAATATAAAAATAAATAAATAAAGTAAAATAAATTCAAAGTATAGTCAGTATAGAGTACTAATGTATTGTGGTGTAAACCCACAGGTTTTAACTCGATATGCACTGGCATGTCTACTTTGTATCTTTACCACAGCATACATTGTAGTTCTTTGTTAATTAAAAAAAGTAATAATACTACTAATAATAAAATATTAAATAAATAAAAAAAATAAATCCATCATACTCAGTACAGAGTACTACTGTATTGTAGTGTAAACTCATAACTTACATCTCGAACACTGTCATGTCTACTTTAAGTATTGTATAGTTCTTCCTTAATTAAAATATATAATAAGTAATAAATAAAATAAATTTATCGTAAACCCACAGGTTCACGATATGCATAGGTATATCCACTTTACACAGCATACATCGTGTATTTTTTTCAAGGAGTAATCATTAAAATCGGTCTATACAATGCAAAAATAGCACCTTTTCCCGGGGCCTCCGGCCCCTGAACTCTGGCCGGGGACCCTTGGCGGCCCCCAGTCCCCCAGCCTCAGTGCTAGTTTTGCTTGCAACCTCACCACAGTTCAGTTCTTTCCTGAGTAATAATTTGACATTGTACTTTTCTCACTTAAAATAATTTAATATCCTATTAGAATTCCCGAGGGATTAAGGCAAGGGAAATAAAAACAACATTATAACGTTGGTTGAGCTCCATGACCTAATAGATATTATGCAAATCAGAAACTCTTACACTGTCATTTCGTAGAGCCCTAAAATTGGTTCCTATGCCTAAACGTAGGTAACCTAGTGAGCACCAAGCCTTTTAACTGTTCTACAATATACCCGAATGACATGCAAGACATCATTTTATACACCAGGGACTCTTACACGAAACACATCAAAGTGCTAATGGGCTCTCAATTACATGGTCCTTTTATGATAGCCAGTTCCGTCTTGCCAGGAAGCCTCCTGTATAAATTTTGCGTAATATACGCAAAACCTCCGAAATCGGAGTTTTCCAACTATTATTCAAACCTCCAATTTCGGAGTTTCTGCGACTACAATCTCTCGCTCTCTCTCTCTCCCTCCCTCTCTCTCTCTCTCTCTCTCTCTCTCTCTCTCTCTCTCTCTCTACTTAGTCGCGGCAGTGCACATGGGTTTTAACCGTGACACTAAGTAAATGCTTAATTTGTAGGCATAAAGGTCTGTCCACACTATCAAATTATCAAATATATATGGTCATGGTGTGATGTCATCATGACGTGATAGTCTGGACAGGGCTTTAGTTAAAATGAGACAAAAGCATAAGTATTCCTAATATTAATATATATATATATATATATATATAATAATAATAATAATAATAATAATAATAATAATAATAATAATAATAATAATTTGCGAATTGTATAGCGCCTCCCGTTGGACCAACCTCGCAGGTGCTCAAGCGATGGCGGTATCTAGCTAGGCAGTTAATGGGAAAAGAAGGAAAATAAACAAAATAGTGGTAAAAAGTGTCTTAAAGGAATTCAGCAAAACTTTCATTTTAATGATGTTCTGCAGTAGTAATGTAATACAATAGTTTACAAATGTTTTTTTTAAATAAAAATATATTTTAAACTACCATCAGGGCTATGGAGCAAAATAATAAAAACACTTTGAATTCAAACCAGGCAGGTTCATTCTAGAGAAAGATTGTTACTCATAACATCGTTGTTATTTTCGTATTTTGCCTTTTGATATTGACAAATATATGAACTACCTATGAACGAAAAATAATATTGCTAATACTACTGTACACTTTCAATTAATACACGTATTTAAGAGATACTGTATTTATTTATAGAAAATAATGTTGCATACTAAAATATATATATACAGGTAAAGGCATATAGTTGTTTCTTGTCAGTTGAAATTTTCTTTCTTTATGGCAGAAGCAATTTAGTGAAGAAATGTCCCAGGCAAGTGTATAAGGGAACATTTGTCTTGAATTTTTGCAAGCTCACTGTGGGTAGCCCTAACACTGGATTTAAACTGAAAAGGAATGCCTCCTAGTTTCTTAATCAATTATTATAAATCTTATACTAAAAAGAAGAAAATAATGTAAATTATCATTTACCGTTCACCGCAGGTACCTGATTGATGTCAAGAGGGAATATGTTGAACCTAAACAAACTGGTGGAATTTAGCCTTTTTCCTATTCAGAACCTAATCAATTAACTTGTGGTCTGCCAAAAAGTGGTCAGGTTGAAAGCTGACCAATCGTACCGGTGGCTTCGGCCCTGTGCATTCCTAGAGCTATAAGGAAACAGTAGTTACCAAGTTTACTCAACATACACTTATGCTCTCGGACGACAACGGATACGCAGTTAAGATGCAAACAAACCTTCAGTCACTGAAACATTATATGCGCACACCGCCTCCATTTGCAGTACACCATAAACCTGGAAGCCCAATATGCCTAGCAAGAGCGCTAAACTAATACGTCCATACGACCCTGGAATCCAGGACACTTATTTCTGCTTCAAAATGAAACCCAAGCGCGCAGGGAAGTGGTGCTCTCAGTTTTAAATCAGGCAGCTCATTACGCCAACCTGGACTCAAAGCGGCTCAACACCCATATTTTCAGAGTAGGACGTGCCACTGACTTGCATGATTGGACGATACACCATCTAATCTAATACACCATCATGAACAGGGTGTTGGCTCGTCGGTATCTTGAACGCATGATGGGAGCTTAAGTTGCATGATTCTTAACTAGTCGTTTAACGTGTGACTGTGCTTCCTACTTTGTACAGGTGCCAGCACATGTTGCCTCCACCCCCACCTTTCGAATTTTCCTCTGCATTTTGAACAATAAGTATTAGAAGACTAAATGCAGACTGAAAGTCAGCACATGTTGCTCTAGAGCTGGTTTCTAATGATGCATACATCACTAAGACAACTTTTCACTTCACTTGATGCTAATATCTTTCATTGTTTTTGTCATGATGAAGGTTTAGCAAATTGCTGATGTGATAAAGGTTCAGCAAATTGCTGGCTCAAGTTGCTCGTAAACTCCGGAGTTTTAAGATTACGGTGAAGGTTCAGAATAGCTGCCTCAATCTGCTTGTAAACTCTGAAAAAAAAACCCATCACAATGAAGGACCAGCGTAGGGCTGCCTTGCTGCTTACTATTTAAGACAAAACGTAGACTGGAAGTCAGCACATGCTGCTCAAGTGCTGGTTTCTAATGATGCATACATTATATGCTGCTCAATATTTTCCATATAATTTATTTGTCTACTTCTGTTGTTACTTACTCTGGATGACACTTATCATTACAGTATCTATTTCAAAACATATACTTCATCTTGCACATATATAATTATGATAACGAAAGTAGTTGGCCTTTCCGAATAAGGCCTATACTGATATTTAATAGATACCCTTTTTAGTGTTTTCTTACCGTGTATTCCGCTCCATTCGCACATTATGCTAGAGGTTAAATTGCTTTGTTTGTGTTTACGTTTACTGTCTGACCTTATGCTTTACTTCAATAGGACTCTTAAGAATCGTGGTTGTCAGCATATTATGCTGCTCCAGCTTTAATATTTTGTAGTTTTGTTTCTTTTTTTGCATTTGCCATTTCTCTTTAGGTTTGTTCTGAAATGTCCTGTCATTGGCAACACATGCACTTAATTGGTCTGTTGTGTTGCTCCTCCGTGCCAACATGCTTGGCCTTTTTAGAGCATCCCAATGTGTTTCTTGTTTCTGGTCTTTTTTACGTTCACGTTTGCAAGATTGACTGGCCAAAATATTTACGAACACTCACTTTTGATAATTTTCATTTACAGTTAAACGGGCCCACGCGTGTACACCACCAATACCCTTTTCGTTTCCGAAAGCGTACTACGTTCTTTAACGTGCAATCATACCATTTTGCAATTAGGACCAACAGTTTGTATGTCACTGCCAAAAGATGGTGTTTTTGGTGGGTTGATACTTTCATCTCAGTCTAGTTTGGAACAAGGAGAATCCGGTACTAAATTTTAACAATGGGTAACGTTCCCATGGCGCAGCGCATATACTACCACCAGTTGATGATATTCTGCTCTCTTGAGTTCATTAAATTCATCCCTCACTGATAAAATCTAGATGAAATACTTTGATTTGGATCGTTGGATCAATGTCGTTGTATCAAGGGCCCTCTAAACATAAACAAGGCCTCGTAATCATGAAAGCTCCGATGAGGGCAGTATAACAAACGTAGTAGAGTATATTGGCCCTAACGACCGCCCATACAAAAATGATCTATTAATCAGCGTGACCACTGCTTGGGTATTTACCCAAGATCTTGGGTATTTTGACTTGGTCTTGGGTTCTTGGGTATTCCGTTCAAATCCTTGGGTATTTTATTTTTTCTAAGAAAATTAAATATTTTTGTCATAGAGGTTGTCATAGACGAAGAATTAAGAAGTAACAAAGTATATTTCAGTCCATTCAAGTAAGCAAAACTCAACGAAGTGCACATAACATTGCTAATTGACTGTTAATTGCTAATTGCATGGGTACAGAATTGTGATTTGTGTTGCCATTGATCTTACCTAATTAATGCATTACATAATAAAACTTGATCACTGATCTACTGATAACACTGGCCGACTGAGGGCATATTTTCTATTCGTATCATCACCTCATGAATATTAATTTTAATAATTAACACAATCAATTACAATATAAAAAATGGTTTATAAATTGAACTAAAAGGGAAACTATACATGCGAAATACACGTATTTTTTAACTTTTAATGCATTTTCAGGAAGCTTGGGTAATTTTGGGCAATTTTTGCTGAATCTTGGGTAATTTCGACCCAGTCATTGGGTATATCAAAAATTGTGAGTGGTCACGCTGCTATTAATCAATCAGCGATAAAGATCAATCATTCAGTTGGGTATTTCTAGAGCTCCTCACTGGGGCTAAGCATTTTAGGTCTGAACCTGGTCTACCGAGGAATCTGTCTATGTCAAACCAGGTATAAAGTAATTTAACAAAAGAATATTGGTTACATGTTTGTGTGAAAGGTTGCAATATAACGTAAGTTGTGCAGTGATGCGTAACCTTTGTGATCAGAATACCTTTAAGCCATGTAAAAATTCTTAACAAGTATATACATTTATACAAGGATCTATGGACTACCAAAGATGCATAAAACATTCACAGAAGGAGTACCAAATATAAGACCAATAATTTCATCCATCGGGACCTACAACTACAGACTCGCCAAATACTTAAGCCAACTAATCCAACCATTACATTCCCTCAGAACATATTGTTCGTGACACATTCACCTTTGTCAATACCATCAAAAATTGGAAACTACATCAAAAATACATGGTGTCCTTTGATGTTGAAAGCCTTTTTACAAACATCCCACTGCAAGAATCAATTGACTTAGCTGTGGAATACATCATCAAAAATAACAAAAAATGTAAAATCACAGAAAACGATTTGAAGAAACTGTTTTCTACGTCTGAAAATCACTTCTTATACAATGGAGAATTTTTTCAACAAATAGATGGAATTAGCATGGGCTCGCCACTTGCACCAATCTTAGCCAATTTGTTTTTGGGACATAACGAACAAATTTGGCTGAACCAAAGTGATTTGTTTTTTACACCAGATATGTTGATGACACTTTTTGTATTTTTGATAATGAAGAAGACGCCATGCATTTCTTTGATTTTTTAAATACGAGACATAAGAACATAAGATTTACAATGGAAAAGTAGAATGACAACTATATCAGCTTTCTTGACGTGCTGATTCAGAAACTTGAAAATGGAGACATTAAAAAGTCAACATACAGGAAACAAACATTTACTGGTCAGATGATGGGATATTTTAGTTTTTGCCCAGAAAGTTTTAAACTAATTTTAGACTAATTAATACTTTGTTGGACAGAATATATAAAATCAACAACACATGGAATGGAATACACGAGGACTTTAACAGCTTTAAAATCATTTTACTTAGGAATTATTACCCTGCAATACTAATACACAGGTTAATCAAACAATTTGTAGACAGAAAAAACAAAAATGTGGTTACAGATGAATCGTCATCCTTAGACAAAGTGTGTTATTTTAAACTTCCTTTTATTGGTCACACATCAAAATAACTAAGTAAAAACTAACACAACTAACAAATAAATATTGTAATGGTTTAAAAATCAATCTAGCGTTCAGCACCAGCAAAGTTGGAAGTTTTTTCAACAATAAAGATACTATACCAGGTGCTCTTAGATCCCATGTGGTATATGAATTCAGTTCTGGGGGCTGTAATGCCACCTACATTGGTGAAACGTCTCGCCACTTATCCATAAGGATCAAAGATCACCTGATATCTGATAAAAACTCACATTTATACAAACACTTAGCAAAAAATCATAAATGTAAATCTAATAGTAATAATGCTAATTCTATAATAATTTATCAGGCCAATAATGGATATCAACTAAAACTCAAAGAGGCCCTGCACATTAAATGGGAGAATCTATCTTTGAACAAGCAGGTACAACACTACAACATTGCACACTCGCCAAATACTTAAGCCAACTAATCCAACCATTACATTCCCTCAGAACATACTGTTCGTGACACATTCGCCTTTGTCAATACCATCAAAAATTGGAAACTACATCAAAAATACATGGTGTCCTTTGATGTTGAAAGCCTTTTTACAAACATCCCACTGCAAGAATCAATTGACTTAGCTGTGGAATACATAATCAAAAATAACAAAAAATGTAAAATCACAGAAAACGATTTGAAGAAACTGTTTTCTACGTCTGAAAATCACTTCTTATACAATGGAGAATTTTTTCAACAAATAGATGGAATTAGCATGGGCTCGCCACTTGCACCAATCTTAGCCAATTTGTTTTTGGGACATAACGAACAAATTTGGCTGAACCAAAGTGATTGCCCTAACATTGTTTTTTCACCAGATATGTTGATGACACTTTTTGTATTTTTGATAATGAATAAGACGCCATGCATTTCTTTGATTTTTTAAATACGAGACATAAGAACATAAGATTTACAATGGAAAAGGAGAATGACAACTATATCAGCTTTCTTGACGTGCTAATTCAGAAACTTGAAAATGGAGACATTAAAACGTCAACATACAGGAAACAAACATTTACTGGTCAGATGATGGGATATTTTAGTTTTTGCCCAGAAAGTTATAAACTAAGACTAATTAATACTTTGTTGGACAGAATATATAAAATCAACAACACATGGAATGGAATACACGAGAACTTTAACAGCTTTAAAAACATTTTACTTAGGATTTATTACCCTGCAAAACTAATAGACAGGTTAATCAAACAATTTGTAGACAGAAAAAACAAAAATGTGGTTACAGATGAATCGTCATCCTTAGACAAAGTGTGTTATTTTAGACTTCCTTTTATTGGTCACACATTAAAATAACTAAGGAAAAACTAACACAACTAACAAATAAATATTGTAATGGTTTAAAAATCAATCTAGCGTTCAGCACCAGCAAAGTAGGAAGTTTTTTCAACAATAAAGATACTATACCAGGTGCTCTTAGATCCAATGTGGTGTATAAATTCAGTTGTGGGGGCTGTAATGCCACCTACATTGGTGAAACGTCTCGCCACTTATCCAT
Source organism: Anneissia japonica (assembly GCF_011630105.1). Taxonomy (NCBI): domain Eukaryota; kingdom Metazoa; phylum Echinodermata; class Crinoidea; order Comatulida; family Comatulidae; genus Anneissia; species Anneissia japonica. The sequence goes on from NW_022724789.1 coordinate 49,918, forward strand.
AAGGATCAAAGATCACCTGATATCTGATAAAAACTCACATATATACAAACACTTAACAAAAAATCATAAATGTAAATCTAATAGTAATAATGCTAATTCTATAATAATTTATCAGGCCAATAATGGATATCAACTAAAACTCAAAGAGGCCCTGCACATTAAATGGGAGAATCTATCTTTGAACAAGCAGGTACAACACTACAACATCAAAGATCACCTGATATCTGATAAAAACTCACATATATACAAACACTTAACAAAAAATCATAAATGTAAATCTAATAGTAATAATGCTAATTCTATAATAATTTATCAGGCCAATAATGGATATCAACTAAAACTCAAAGAGGCCCTGCACATTAAATGGGAGAATCTATCTTTGAACAAGCAGGTACAACACTACAACATTGCACTTCCCTGTTAATAAGGGTTTTTACCATTACCTCCAATAATGGTTTCTTCCATTTTTAATCTCAGCTTCATGAATATTAATCACATCATTGTCCACTTACACCAGAGCTATATCACACCACTTTCAATTCAATCTATTCTGCTGTATTCATTCTCCAAGTTCATCAATATTAATTGCGTAATTGATTAGAGATGGTCACACCACTAATTAATTCATTGTATATAAATGTATGTGGAATTCTATAGGTTTTAGTGTACTGAAGATGACTGTGAGATACAATTGAAACATGTCTAATACTTATTCATTAAAACCTTGGTTTATTGCTTGCAAATTTGTTATAAATTTGATTTTTCTCCGGTCGTATGGCTATATTATTCAAGATTTGAGTCAACATAGTGATGTGAGCAAAAATGATTGTAGAAGGTTTGAGAAACTTCTAAAGAAACTAATGAAAGCTAAAGCAGATCTGAACTTCCTAAATATATTTATATATATATTATATATATATATATAGGCCTATATATATATTCTTAATTAGTTTAGAGTACATCCCCTCAATTAGGCTAATTGTAGGAACCCCACACCCCCCCCCCCCCCCCCCCCCCTTTCACGTCGGAAATGTATAAAATAACTACGCATGATTTTGTACCCGGGCTAGGATTCAAGTAGACAAATATTGTCTTCCTGATAACTGTGAAATCAATGGCGAGTGGTCTACACTAGACTAGCTTTATGATGACCGATGCTGCACAATGCGTCACTATACAACATTCCCACTGTTTATTTTAACATGAAACAATTATTTATGAATGAAATATTCAAGGTTCTTGTATAGGTCCCTCTCCCCCCCCCCCCACCAAAAAAAAAAAAAAAAAAAAAAATACGCGTCCGCTAGGCCAAGCCTTACTTTCATTTAGAGAGTAGCAGCGCCAAGACGAGCTCTCTCAATCGTGGACAAAGTTGGCTGCCGACTTGGAACTGGAATAAAGAGTAAATAATTAAATTGATTCATACAGGCAATAATGTGCTAGAAAAATGAATATTTTACATAAATAAATATATATATATATATACTACTGTAATATATATAATACTAATATAATAAAATACTATTATTATTTGACCTTCAATTTAAAAAAAATTCTTTTGACTTGACTGGTAATCGGTTCCATAAGATCAGTCGTCTTCATGTGTGTATATGTAAGCAGAATTGAAATATTAAAAATGGGACACACTCTGATTTATGTGGAAATTATTGATTTTTTAAAAATAAAATTAAATTTTTACAGATGATTGGTTAATATTTGTTTGCACTACAGTCGTCAAACGTTGCAAAGCCAAATCCAGTAATTTACACATGTTTTAAAACTTGAGATACTATAATTAACAATATTGAAAAGTATATAAAATGATTAAATTGCATTTTATAAATAAGGGTCTGAAGTGCTCAAAAATGGTATCGAATATTCTCCAATAACCCACAAACTGAATCGAAAAGCCAATGATCCCCTTTCACCAGAGGGCCCCCATTTAATAGAGCACTATCTAAATGAACCAAGTCCGTCGCTATTTGAGAGATAACACAATTTCTCTATGTGGACCAACTACGATACACTTACTTCAATACCGAGTTCAGAAAAAACTTACCAATTATGGTAATTAATTGTGGTTCATATTTTTTTAAATATAAATTTTGGAGCTCTACTCCCTCATTTTCTTAAACATTCTGCTGAGCCTTTAATGTATGTTTTGAGTTATAGAGCTTAAACAATAAATTGAATAGACATAATTTTTAAAATTTTAGAATCAGAATTTATATAGCGTCCATCACAACCCGGATAATATGCAAGGCTCTGGCATTATTATTTTGCTGGTCAATGGATACTGAGTTAGCAAACCGGCGTATTTGTGCAACATTTCCTGCTCGATGGGGAGCATCCCTAGTCTTACTTTGTAGCAGTGGCGTATGAGACTTGAAATGGGGAAGCAAATGGGGGCCGATCAGGGGCGGATCCAGAAATGTCCAAAAGGGGGAGCCGGAAGGGGGGCCGAAAGTTGGGCCGATTGAGACAACACTGTCGTAGGGGGTCCGGGGCATGGCCCCGCGAAATTTTTGTGTTCTAGACGCCCGAACATAACATTTAAGGCATTCTGGGCTATCATTTTTTTCTTTTTCTCTCTTTTTTTCTTCTTTTTTTCTTTTTTTTACCTCCCAAAAGGGGGGGGGGCCGGGGCCGGGCCGCCCCCCCCCAAATCCGCCCCTGCCGATCACCACTAGATACGCAACTAGGCGAAAGTGAAAATGAGGCAAAATATTTTTTTGAAAAAGACTTAACAGAAGCTTAAGTATGGCTAATAGCATTCAAAAATATTTACACAGTGTTTTCTGGATTTTAGCACATCTCAATTTAATAGACGATCGTGGTGAGCATTCGGAATATTCAAAGCTGCTGCTAAGCGTGTCCAGAACACCTTCTGACCATCTGGATTTTCTGTCCATTCGATGTAGGTCTTCTTTCTCAAGATCTTCTGAAGCAATGTCGGCATATTTCTACTCGCCACATGCTCTAATATTACAACTACTAAAATGTCCTCGTGATGGTCAAACATACGTGTTCGGGCCATTTCCATTTCAAAGTAACACCATTCACTTTTAGCAAAGTTTTTGGTGACAACTATCAACATTTTGCGACTATATTTAATAGCATCAGAAATATTGTCAGCAATCGCTCCCCCAACTACAAAATCCCTGAAGTCAACGCAAAGACGAAATTTGAACTCGGGACCTTCCAGTATCGGTAGGGCTGACTTAAGTACCCAATCAACGTCTTTGCTGTTGTAGGAGACAAACGCGTCATATCGAACCTGTACGCCGTCAATTGGTGGCGGACCCTCGTTTTGTAACCTCTCGTATTGTTTTCTGAGAAGCCGCCGCTGATTCCAGTATCTATGAAGAAAAGGGTTTTGTTTCCTTATTTGAGATAATAAATTCATTATTTGAATTGCTTATATTTTAGGCAATATGTTTAAGTAAGTTATTAGCTTTAATTTGAAAATTAAAACAAACAAACGTTTGTCCTGATAATATCTTTCCAGTACAGAATCCTCAATTAATTAGTTGGTAATGTTTTTACATAGCAAAATGTCTATAAATCAGTCAATATCTAAATATTTCTGTATCATTTTTGAGAACATACGTAAAAGCTAGAGCATTGAATCCTTGGCAACCAT
>NW_022724789.1:54225-86621 GCF_011630105.1 Anneissia japonica
AATCGGCCACTGATTTCCGAACAAAGTTGAAGTCGAGATTGCTTCCACGATCTCAATGAATTATTTGTCATGAGGGGTATCCTTTATATGGGTATTCCCTGGCGAAACCTTCACTTATCCCCCGATGGATAAAAATTACCCTTCTATAGAAGTCAGGAAATGATACTCCAACTGTGGCTGGTCCAGGAAGTCGAAATAGAGGGGACCCAGGGAGAGTTTGGCGCCAATGGAATGCCTACCCACCTCAGCCCCACAACGGATGGGGCTGAGGTAAGAAAAAAAAATATGATTATGGCACCTCTAGATGGCCGGAAATGGCACTCATAGATTAAAAGTTGAATACAATTTTGTCTTGTTTTCTCCATTTTTTTTTATTTAAAAAAATTAGGGGGTGGGGGTGGGGGCGTGCTGACTGGGCTCCCCCTTGAATCCACCACTGTTTAATATAACACTTGACATAGCCTATCATTTTGTTTCACAAATGACTAATTCCTAATGTCAAGCTAAAGATTTTTTTATTCGATAGATTTTTTTTGTTAATTTAATACAGTTTTTACAACCTAGAACACATTTACTACAGTGTGTTGTAAATTCGGTATACTTTAAGAAAACTTTTTTTTTTTAATTGCCTAATTAAGTATCTTATTGTTTTCGTTAAATTAGATGGAGATGTGGTTATATTATGCTAGTTTAGAGGTTTAATGTAAACCAATCAGCTACACTTACATCTTTATGATTAGCATAAAGAAAACTAGAGCGTCGCTCCATAAAGAGTGCCTACCTCCACCCTATGCCTAAATACAGAATTCACACAAGGCAGGCGATATATTCAATTTTTTTACTTCATGCTAGAGGGTAAGAAAACTTTACAGACGCGGGTATACAGACGTCAATCAACATTTGGTTGCTCAACTCAAAAAGGGAATTTTTAATGTTCGTTAGGCCTATATATATATATATATAAATCATCAAAGAAAGGTAAATACAGTGTTCGAATAAAGGACATAATAATACATCGTGTAGCATAGCTCTCAACGAATGTAGTCCTGTAAATAAATGAATAAAGAAATTGTGTAATAAAAAGGCCTCTAGCGGGAATCGAACCTGCGACCTCTTGCTGTCAAAGCGAGCGTCATAACCATTAGACCACGGAGGCGTCATGGTTGAACAGATTCAAATACCACCAGATAACACTCCATTACACAATAGATACGGTTATATATAATTTAACAGTGTTAACGGCTATCTTGATCTATACCGTATTATATGCAACTATTTGTTTCTAGCCGTATATATTGTAATAAAAAGTTGCAATAGAGTCAGTGGAGGATTCAAGATAGGGTGGGGGCAGAGAATTATATTTCAATTTAAGTCTGAAAGTGCCATTTCTGGCCATCTAGAGGTATCATAATCATGCCTATTTTTACCTTAGCACCATGGTGGGGCTGAAGTAGTGTAGACCTCTGCTTCTCAACCTTTTTTAGATGCAGACCCACTTTCAGAATCCACATTGTGTGGCGATCCATAACTGATCCGGTGATTCGAAATAGAGATGGTCCCGGGAAGGACTTTCACAGATAGGGTGTTACTACCACCTGAGCCCCACCATGGTTGGGGCTGAGGTAAGAAAATTTATGATTACAGCACCTCTAGATGGCCGGAGGCTTCAATTCAATTTTAATATAATTTTCTTTTTTCTCCATGTTTTATAATTAAAAACAAATTAGGTGAGAGGGTGGCGGCTTGTTCCTATTACACTTTTCTGGTATGTCTTCATTATCTTCCTAGGAGAGATTGGCGACCGTGCAACCATGAGAGTTGATAAACATAAAATATGCTATGCCTATAATGCTGCTATACGTGAAATAGATACAACAGACGTAAATACGACTCTGCCTGAAACAAAATTAAGTTATTTCAGGAAGTGTAAGGATGTGAATTGAAAAAAATAATTTAAGAATTTTAAGTGAAAATAAATTATTTGTTAAAAATTAAGAAGGAAGTGAAAATAAGTACCGAAACTGAAATATATTCTTTTTTATGTTTATACATTGGTAGGCCTATTTATGTGAATGTTTATGTTTTTAAATAACGTTGTGAATAAATGTGGCTTTGCCAAAAAAGAAAAACAAATGAGAGTTGATTTTACGTTTTGGATTGACCATAATTTCTAGCTTTCGTTTTCGTAGCTACTATACCTGGGTGTATCTTTTAGGTTGAATAGTTCGTATGACTGGCCGCTATGCAGAAGTATTTTCCACTATGTTTCGAGATGCGCTTTATTTTTTTCACAAATTTTTGGCAACCCATATTTGTGTCACGACCCGTAGGTTGAGAAGCAGGGGTGTAGACCCTCTATCTTTGAAAGTCCCTTCCTGGGCCTCCTTCATTTCGAATTCCTGTATACTCACTGTAAACAATACTGTTCCAGTACAGTTTTCTAAATTAATTAATTGGGAATGTTACTGTATATTATAATTATATCAATCAGCGAATGTAGAATTGTTTTGGTCTGTATCTCTTTTAAAGCCAATAGATAAATATATAAACACACACACACACACACACAAACACACACACACACACACACACATATATATATATATATATATATATATATATATATATATATATATATATGTATGTATATATACATATATATCAGGGGTCTTGTCAGCTATACTTAAGCGTGGCGGGACCTCGACGAAATAACCGCCCCGCTTGGGAAAAATAAGCAAAGATTGTACCACGCTTACAATGTTAGCGCCACGCTAAAAAATTATGCACTAATTATATTTTATTCAGAATGTTACAACAATAAATACAGAAGTGTCGAACTACAGGCAGTTCCACAATGTTCCCATGGGGAAGAGTACATGTTCAATCGGATATCATCGTGAGGCACTACCTTCAATGCAAGCCCAACTGCAGGATCTCATGCGCGTACAAGTAGGTACCTGTGAAGTGAACTCAGTAAGGTCCCTGGTCGGCTAGTGGATAGGGCTCGTTCAGTACCATACATGCGTGACGATTGCGATATTCAGAGAAGTGTCCGTTTTTTATGAACGGTGATTAATAAAACAACATTTATTAATTGAAATTACGTTAATTTCTTATGAAACATGTTTTTATACTGAATTTCGGTTGGGTATTTAAAAAAAAATGTTAATGCAAACCATTGCCTTCCCAGTTAAAATTTTACTGACTGACAAATAACGGTTAATCGTTATAGAAGAAATTTTACCCCGATTGAAAAAATGGTGGTTCTAAATAGGCCTTACTTATTTATCCACGTGGTGTTATCTTCAAGCAATACTCAATTATGGTTGCGCGCCACGCTTGACATCAGGATACCGTATATACTCGGGTAAGACGACCCCCGAGTTTGAGAAGATGTTTAAACGATTTTTGTATGTCGGGCGTATACGACCCCCTTCTTCATCGTCGGAATTCCCAATTTTTATGCTTTTTATGGTCTTGATATTGCATCTGCCTATAAACGGAGCCAAATGCAAGACTAATCTTCCTACAAAATACGTACCATTTATGAGTTTTAAACATCAACGTCTTATTTCTCCGTATTTAAAATTGCGTTAATTTAAACTTAAGTAGCTTCAGTTCAACAGTAAATAAATATATATAATGCAATCTAAAATGTGCATGTCGTACGTATAGGGCGACCCCTTTTTTTCGATTCTAATTTGCTATATTAAACCTCGTCTTATACGCGAGTATAAAGTAGCTGTATTTAACGAAGACACCATAGTTCGACGATCATAACTAATACTTCAAAAGTAAAGCGTATTTTGCATTTATTATGATTAGCTATTTTATTTTTATCTAATTTTTAATAGTCAACGAAATATACACGTCTGATTCGGAGAACATGGCATTAAACTCTAGGGAGAACCCGTAGGCCTAAGTAGTACCGTCTTGAAAATTGTGAGTAACCAGCCGTGCGCGAGCATAACCAAAAGATAATCGGTACAGGCTAGTCTGACTTTATATTTAGGCCAGCACGTAACATTGACTAATTTCACTGTACCCTCAAGGTTACGATCATTATTTTGGAGTGGTCATATTGAAGCATTTTAGCATCCCGATCTTAGCTTTTGATAGTTAAATACGATAATTACGCCCGTGGCAGGCTAAGTTGTTGGGTCAGTTTTCCCGAAAACAATCGTCGGATTATGGTAAAAATTGAAGTTCGTTTTACAAACTTATTTTTTGGGACCAGTAGGTTCTATTCAGTCGAGCTCAGTGAACGCGAGTGGTGCGCTTTTATGATGCGAGTGTGCATTCATTTGTTCGAATTGGTAGTTAGCGGCGTCTGATTTTAGTAAAACGCATCGCATTCTTCCACAATCTTTGTTTCAGGTAATAATGTTCTTTAAAAAAAATAAATAAAAGCTTACCCACCCACACTCCCCATAGTTAGTTATGTGTCACGAAGGCGGTTTTTTGGTCGCCAACCTTGCATTATAACACCCTTGTTCCGATTTTTGGTGTTATATATTATGCGCGGTGTTACATTTTATAGTAGCACTGCCCATCCGGCCACTTCTGTGTGCCCATTATTGCCAAACAATTTCTTTCATCATTTCTTGGGAACGTTTTGACCATATGAACACAAAAAATATCATTTATGATTTAAGGACGAGGAAGTGAGAAAAGAAAATGGTATCCCCACTGACTCGTTGCTTTGTCCATTGCATCATTACCCGGATTGTTCACTGGATCATGGCCCTATGTTCTCTCCTAAAACATATTGGAGTGATTTTTTAGAAGAGCACCTGTTCCTGCGAATTACCGTACATACGTGATAGACTGTAGTCGGAATACAACAGTACTATGTTGGCTCCGATTATTTTAAAAACTATTTTACACAACTAATAATTACCACTTTAAATTATTATAATTATTATTTAACACAACAGCAAACATGCACTCGACAATGATTACAAAATTATAACATCTAACATTATAGCTCCTGACTACACACACTCGACCTGCTCGATCTTTATCCACATCAACACTTAGCGTACGCATCTTTGTATATACATTATATTGTTTGCATTAATAAATTAAATTAAATGTACGGAGTAAATGAAATTTAAATTGTGAAACACGGGCCATACCGCGTCGTATCCGACACCATAAGTAGTAAGGTACCAAAAATGTATCCACCCTTTAAAATTGTGTGCACCACCCTTTGTTTTGGACGAAAAATAATTATGCAATGAAAATTGTACAACTTCTCAAATATAAAACACATACACATTAACACCCACACACACCCATCGACACACACGCTATGATCCACTATGCCCAAAAAGCCAGACCTGTTTCGAACGTCAGAAAATTTGTCCCAAGCCACAGACGACCAACGAGCAGGTCTCTCTGAAGTCGATCAAACTACGCATGTGGCATATTCAAATATGATTTGTTTGTGAGCAATTATTTTACTTGAATTTAAAGAATTTCCAAAAATCACAGTGATTGAGTGACAAGTCAATAGAAACCATTTGGGCATTAGTATACATTATTGAATGGTAATGAATTTGACAAGCATCACCATAGTTTCATATACTTTATAATATAGTAAGTATACCTGATATCCCACCGGAAAACATAAAGTAATGTACCAAGAACGGTTAAGCAAGCTGCTGAGCAAAATGTGGCAATGAGGACAGGTTTTGTAAAGTCATGTTCAATGCATATCAACGAATCTGCATCAAAGTTAACTAGACTTGTACCATTCGTGTTTCTACACTTAGCTTTATCGAGTTCTATCAATGTTGCATCGGTTTGGTTTATCCAGTGACGAAACCATACTAGGTTACAATCACAGACAAACGGGTTTTCCCCAACTCCGATCTTAATTAACTTGGTCAAATTCTGTAGACCCATATTTCGACTTATTGTTGTTACTTTATTATCATGTAGAAAGAAATAATTTATCTCTGGTGAACCACGAAATACTTCATCCTGTATAGCATTTATACTGTTATGTGAAACATCAACACTTATTAGAACAGGTTGGTTTCGGAATAAATCAGGAGGCAGAGACACTAACTTGTTTCCCGTCAAATATATTCCAGTTAAATTACCGCAATGTTTGAATACTCCACGTTGTAGAGTTTTGACGGCTGAATATCTAATGTATAGCCTTTCCAACGCCACTAATTTCTGAAACCAAACGATTGGTATGTGAGTAATTGCATGATTGTTATCCAAGTTCAGCTTGATCAATTTAGTGAGACAATCAAAAAAATGGTCCCCTATATTACTATCCTGTAGATCATTAAAAGACAAATCTAAAAATTTTAGTTCTTTAAAGTTGATCATTTCACTAGACGACAGTTTGCTGATGGAATTTTTATAAAGGTCTAACTGCTGAACATCAACTGGTATATCTTCTGGGATGCGATTAAATGCTTTCTGTCTACAAATAACATTTTTAACGTTCCATTGTGTTGTGATTGGTCCTTTTTGGCTGTTAGAATGCTGACAATAGTAACAATGACATTGTTTTGGGCATATCGTAGTATTCGGTGTCTGTGTGCCGTTTATCCTGAACGGGTTGTACGACCGACACTTTCCTGACATGCAGCCGGGTGCCACTATCAATACTAGTACAGCATATAACATAACCTTTGCAAAACTTGTCATAATAACGTAATATTTAAGTACGAAATGTTAAATGCCAATGGAAAAATCTACTATCTTTTTCCAATTTTACAGTATGACACAAAATACATCACATTAAATATGATTTTATTTTGATCTTATTACCAATTAATTCATTCCGATCTTTTTGCGTCAAATCGAAAAACCAAATCCATCAAATGTTAAGTTCAGTGTAAAAACATGGACTGAAGTATTTCTTAACATAGTTTTAAACACACAGATATTGGCAGGTGAATCATGGCAATAGGTTAGAAATAATAATTTCGTTGCTCAATCCGTTGTAGTAGTGTAATATAAACTAGTCCTTAGAACCACGTCGAAATTTTTGGGATTCACAAACAATATAATACATTTGAAAAAAGTGCTAACAAATATCAGTTTAAACAAGGTAGTACCATGAACACTGTATGGTCCCCAGTAAACGATTGAATGTAAAATCTGTTTCAGCATAAATATTTGGAATACAGTTCTTCCTTGTTTCGCTTATTGTTTTATTATTGTAGTCACGCTATTATTATGAGTAATTAACATGTAAATTGCTAAAGCCAATTTTTTATGTGTTTATCTTTAATTTTACAATTGAAAAGCTTGCTTTCATTTTGCCGTTGTTATCATTAGACATTGTTATTTGATAAATGATAAAAGTGTGTAAGCGCAATTAGACTCCATAATTGATAATATTAACAATTAATAATATTAGTATTAATGTTAATATTATTATCATAACCATTATTATCATTACCAGCATCAATATCATGACCATAATTATAGTCTTCATCTTCATCGTCTTTGTCGACATCGCCATCGCCATTACAGGGAAGACTTATAAACCAAGTCTCTTAACGAGACTTAGAGGGATCTTCATTTTAGTTGTAAAGAAAGTCCTGCTGTCACTGGAAATTAACACAGGACCCCGGGATTAGAATGCATACATATTAACCACTAAGTTATAGTACACCATTTTATTATTCATCATCATCAACACTAACATAAACATCAATATCACTGACATTGTCATCACTGACATTGTCATCACTGACATTGTCATCACTGACATTGTCATCACTGACATTGTCATCACTGACATTGTCATCATCGCCATCGTTATCGGTAGGCCTATAAGCACTTAGGAACAATATTCAGAAATAATACGGTAGTTTGACAGGCCTCAAGTGTTAATTTGATATTAATTATCATCTCATAATTGTATTGAATTTCATGTTTTGTTGTCTGTAAAATTATTTTCCCAGCAATTATGAAGGTGCTCCAAATATAGGACTTAAACTACAGTATAGTATCTACATAAAAGATGGGAGTAGATTTAATTCATTCGGTCCGAAGACTTATCCCGAGAGCGGCAATGTGGTGGTTATCGGGCATGGACAGTACGCCACCGCCAATACCCTACTCGTTTTTGAAAAGTGTACTGCGTCCCTTAATAATTTCATCCAAAAATCCTTACTTTTGTGAATATTTACTATTAGACCTACCCCCATCACATTGACCAAAGGCAGAAAAAGCGCATTTCAGCATCTGTAAAATAAAAGCTTTCCGGTGGAGGGCCCTGATCCCCTCAAAATTTCTCTACCACATCAAATTTTTTTTGTTTTTCCTGAACCTCGACTACCTCTGTCAAGTATGTGCCTGAAAATTGTTGAAATAAACCGTATAAATGGGAACAGCGAATATGATGTTATGCCATGAAATAAGTGTTATTAAAAGTTTCTGATAAAAAAACATCTTGAGGAATTTGTTGAAGCTTTATCTTGACCATGATGGTTATCTGATGATGAGGAATTTTACTACATATATAAGAGTTATTTCAGGCCATATAGAGGAACTAATTCTTCAAATTTTCACACCTCACCATGGTGGTGCTCACAGGGTTGGCCACAAGATCTGCCCGACGGGGTTCGATGTCCCCGACGAGAGCATAGTGAGTATGGACGGCCTTACTCTTTCGAAAGAGGACCAGAGAGCGAAGCCCCTCCAAAAAATATGAAATTTAGGGGTTTCAAAGGCTTATTTGTACTAATGTGTAGAAAATACATAGGCCTATATACTGTAATTTTTTCTCCCCGATTAAGTGTAGATTTTCTCCCTGACATAGGGAGCTCTTCCTACCTTCCCCCTTCCCCCGCTTGTGCCACCACTGGCTGTTCAGAAATATGTAGACTCAAGATTTCCCCCATCCACTCTACCTTTCAAAAAAGAGCTCTTTCCAATTATATGATGGACTTTTTGATGTCATGAGTCCTTTCATCACTCACTAAATTATTCCTGCATTCTCACTCCCGAGAATGTAGGAAAGTGCATTCCCAGCTAGAACACACCCATGTTGACAATATAAATGAAATTACAGTAGTAGCCCTATTATAGGGGGACACCTTCGGGACCAAAATGGTTTCCTCTTTAGTGAGGTGAAGTTAAATTTACCCTTTAGTAGGGATTTTAGCATGTCAGTCATTCAATGAGGACGTATTCTTTGATTTCAATTGATTTATAAATGAAATAAAATTTTCAATAATTCCCAATGCAAAATACATTTATGGATTAATCACCATAATCGAGTGGGGTGGGGAATGTGGAGCCCGCAAATGTAAAAATCTACCACAAATGTAAAAACAACCACATATGTAAAAATATTGTACCCACAAATGTCATAATAATCCCAAATGTCATAACATGTCAACAACATTGTGTAAATATGTAAAAATAACCACAAATGTAACAAAACTTAACCCACAACTTAGTGTAAAAATCTCTTTAATCACAAATGTAAAAACAATTCTCCTACAAATATAAAGATTTCCAATTTTACCTCTAATGTCATAACATCTCAACCGCAAATATAAAAACTCATTATAAGATAAGTTATTATTAGATGTATGTGTCTGTTTGTGTGCGAGGATTTCCTATAGAGCATTAAAATCCTTAAAATTGAAAGATCCGAATTATATCAGTTACAATTTGAATGGTGTCTGCGTATTTTACCTGCACACAACTTGCTATCATTGTGTACATTTTTTACGCTGCCATATTTTTAACAAAAGGAAAACAAAAGCTAGGAATTAGAGGAACTGAATGTGTTTTTCGGGTGCAATGTTTCTACATTCTTTGTTATATTTAACTTTGTGGTTGATTTCTACATGTGGGCTCTAAGGCATATGGTTTATAGGCCTATAGTCCTTATCAGAGAAGACGTGTTTAACGACCCATCGGCGGCGCCAGAAACATCCTGACGAGGGGTCCAATCCAAGCTCCCTGACAAGGGGGTCCACCACGCTCCCCTCCTTCATGGAAGCCTAGCACCCCCCCCCCCCACCCCGCCTCCTCGGCAAGGAAAAGATTGTGTTGATCATCTTAATTTTTAAAAATAATTTAAAACCATGTAACTTAATTAGAAGAATGAATGAATAGAGTTAAACATCAGAGTGAGGGTTAGTATAGATTTCAATGGCGGATTCAAGGGTAGGGAGGGCAACCGACCCGGCCCCCTTCTCCTAAAGTTTTCAGAATTCGTACAAAAATGGAGGAAAACTGGAAATTATACTCAAATTGAAGTCCCGGGGATCTTCCTGGCGGGGAGAAAAAAACCAAAAAAAAATCGTTGTGGAAAATAAAGCTTTTTACAGGGTGTGAGACTTGTTTAAAGCCTTTCGAATCGCTAAATTGTCAGGGTTTCCTGCCCACAGGGGTTACCCCGGTCGGGCCCCCTTTGAGGGTTCTGGGATGCCACTAACTCATTGTTACTGTCGGAAAAATCATCGGTCGTTTGACTTGCAAATATTCAGGAAGTTGCCATGAATTAAGAGTGAAAACATACTGTACTACTTTCGGATAATATTTTAAATGTATCATTATTCTAAAGCATTATTTCTTTTTGAGAAATTAGATTGAAGCATTCAGCCTTAATAGTGTGATGGCTTTGCTTTCGAAACAGCTGTTTAGGCCATGTCATTAAATTATCTCAAAATGTGAGGGTCCAAGCAGGGTCCAGAGGGCCCCTACGGGGGTCCTTTTCCCCTTGGACCCCCCAGCTAGCGCCGCCCCTGCAACAACCATAGCTGGCGAGCCGTTATGAACCAGCGCCGATTTATCGTGCATTCAACTTGCAAATATTCAGGAAGTTGCCATGAATTAGGATAATGTATCACTTTTAATGTATCGTTATTCTGAAGTATACAGTACTTTCTTTTTGAGAAATTAAACTGAAACATTCAGCCATAATTATTTTGCTTTTGAAACAGCTGTTTTAAACCATATCATTCAATTATCTCAAAATGTCTCAACTTTTCAACCCGTAGTTGAAAAGTTGAAATATTAATTACAATAAATTCTATTTTCAATTTTTAGTTCCTTGTTTTATTTAGACATTATCTAGTGTTTCTAATGTGTAATTGAGTATTTATTACCATTACAGCACTTAGAAACTTTCAATATAAATTAGACATTAAAACATTGTACCAATTTCATTTCATTTTCTATACATCTGTGTATGCAAGCAATGCACTAAGCAAAATAGTTAACATTTACTTAACATTTTTTTATTTACAATGCTGAGTACAATGATATTGTACTTGCTCTTCCAAAAGACTTCTAAAAAAAATTGCGCTGTAACTTGCGCCATTCCGACAAAAGTATTACAAAAATCGTAGAATTAATAGTTGAACGTAATAAAATACAAAGCATGTAATTCACTTTCTCAGAGTATTCTTGAAATAAAGCATTATTAACTTGGCATTATTTTTTAGCATTCCAAGCTAGTTAATTAGATATTTTACTTACTATCTGTCATGCGTGAAGTCAAGCGATCAATGCACATACAGTAATGCCTTTTCTTTTTGTAGTGAAATTTTCAAGTAATGCTCAATTTTAAAATAAAATTACATATTTCCAGACATTTTTTGGAATTTTGATGAACTGAGGTGATAGATTAGACATTGAGGAGTCACGTAAGCCAAATATCTCAATTTTGAAAAAAAATGTACTTAATGACCTTTGTAAGTGGAGGGGAAAATATGTCAATCCAAAATGTAGTTACAAAATTCAATGTTTAATTTAACTAAACATAGGTCTAATTTCTCAAAATGTAGGTCTAGTTAAGTTCCCAAAACGAAATTCTAATTTTTCAAAACACAGTTGCGGACGATGGTTTCCGGGTGACAAAATCATTACTCTAGGGAGGGGAAAGAAGATCTTGGTAAGAGTATGTTTTGTGTTCTTGTGACGGTTATAAAGACAATGGATGGCTCCTACTTTAAGGCACTAGATTTCATTGTTGTTAGCTGTTTTGACTTTTTAAAAACTTTTTTACACTTTGTACAGCTGTAGTGACAGGTCTCTCTTTTGTAGTAGCTGTGCGGGAGTGCGTCCTTGGTTGTAACAGCCCTGCTGTTGTTGGCTGATGGGTATCTCTGGTGGGCGTTCCGTTTTCCGTACGACTGTTGCGGGAGAGAGATGGTTCCTGTTCTGCTGTTCACAGGATTAATATCCTAAAGGTAATGTCGCGCGGTGTACGGTATGGTCGGAGCGGTCAAGGGTCAAACATTTCCAATTTAGCAAGAGGGCGCCATTCATGCGTTATTACATAATTTGCACGCGTAAATCGTGAAGAACGCTATATTGTGTTTATAAGATCTTTGTTCCAAACGTAAGCCAAAAACCATCCAAGCATGTGACATTCCCCACACTCTAATTAACATACGGCCTTTATTGTATGTGTTGAGCTATAACTGCTTACCGTATTAAATCTCTGTCAATAAAATCAAATTTTCTTTGACAAAAAAAACTGTTGCATGCAGTCATCGATGTGCCTATATATGTTCAAGATTTGATGTGATTACGACCATATTTAGGCATGTCACGTGTTTTTGTCAAATACAATGTGATAGTCTGAGGGCTTAAAGGGATGCGTTATTTAATGTGTCAGTATGAATGCAGAGAAATCAATTGACCATGATTTAGGATGATAATAAATAATACCCAATGACCAAAACTATATGTAAAGAAATGGCCAGATTAGGTTAGATGTTACCGATATAAGTAAAAATGAGGCAAAATAATTGTTTTTCTTTAAAAGACCCAACAGAAGCATGAGTATGCCTAATGGCATTCAATAATTTTCACAGTGATTTATGGACCACATCTCAATTTAATAGACGATCGTGTTGAGCATTCGGAGCATTTAAGGCTGCTGCCAAGCGTGTCCAAAACACTTTCTGACCATCGGGATTTTCAGTCCATTTGATGTAGGTCTTCCTTCTCAAGATTTTCTGAAGCAATGTCGGCATATTTCTACTCGCCACATGCTCTAAACTTACAACCACTAAAATTTTCTCGTGATCGTCAAACATACGTGTTCTAGCCATTTCAATAACAACTATCAAAATTTTGCGACTATATTTAATAGCATCAGAAATATTGTCAGCCAATACCCAATCATGGTCTTTACTGTTGTAGGAGACGAATGCATCATATCGAACTTGGTAATGATATTGGTGGTGGTCCCTCGTATTTTAACCTCTCGTATTGTTTTCGGAGAAGCCGAAAACAATACGAGATATGATTCCAGTATTTATGAAG
Organism: Anneissia japonica; assembly: GCF_011630105.1. NCBI lineage: Eukaryota > Metazoa > Echinodermata > Crinoidea > Comatulida > Comatulidae > Anneissia > Anneissia japonica. The sequence goes on from NW_022724789.1 coordinate 67,501, forward strand.
ATAAAGGTTTTGTTTCCTCATTTGAAAATAATACAATTCAATATTTGAATTGCTTATAATCTTTTAGGCTATATGTTTAAGTACGATATTTACTATGTTTAAGTAAGCTATATATTTATATAATAACGATTATATCAATTTTATCAATGTTATAAAGTCTACTGACTATAATCCTATTCTAGTCGTAACTTTAGCTTCATAAAACAAGCTTTCAAATTGCGAAAGGAAATGGGTTTATAGCCCAAGCGTTCACTTGATTGCACTTTGCTGTTTCCTCTTGTCTCATTTTGTCATTAATTGTATATTGACTGTAATACTATTTTGTTTAGTGATGTCAATAAAAGAATCATATACCACCATCGTTATTTGCTTTAATTTGAAAATTAAAACAAACAAAAGTTTGTCCTGCTAATTAACAGACGCGCGCTCAGATAATACCTTTTCAGTACAAAACTTAAAAGCTGCATATATATATAAATACAAACTTCAGGAGAGGTGTCTAGTATTGCCAAATGTAATTTATTGAGTACACGAACGTTTTCGGGCATCGCCCTTCATCAGGTATACGTACAGATAAAACATTCTTGGTTTTTCGTATGTTCACAATAAAGATACAGAAATATTTAACTATTTATTTAGCTGATTTATAGACATTTTGCTATGCAATACCATTACCAATTGAAAACCGAAAGGTCCACTGATTAATCTCAGATAAGAAAGTATAATACATCTGTCTCTTATACACATCTAAGTTCGTTATCCCTGATTGTTTTTGCGTGTTTGATATATTCAGAGAGAGTTTTTTTCGGCGAGAATGTTCCCCAAATTACCAAAGGTCCACATTTTCAGGAATAGAAAATTCAAGACACACTCTCGCGCATTATAGAAGTCCATCCACGAAAATGCCTTGACCTATCGGAGCAGTTTCCAACTAGGACTGCCTCTAATTCGTCGTACAAGGTCTTTTAACTGTATTTAAAAGCTTTTTAAGAATTTGAGTCTTTTACCTGCCGTTTACGTTTCAGATGACTCACCGCGTACAAACTCATCTTCTTTCTAGGTTTCAAAAAAATTATCTTTATTCTCGTGTGAGAATTTTCTTACCTCAGCCCCAACCATGTAGGGGCTGAGCAGCGGTGGAGCCAGACATTTCCGACAAGGAGTCCGACATGTCCCTGACAGAGGAGTGCGAGCTAAAGGGCCGACAAAGCCTTGGTCGACGGCCCGGAATAAAAACTCACTTGAAGGGTTCACGTGGAAAGTTTTTATGGCTTATTATGGCCCAAAATGTGTTTTTAGACCACAATATTAGGGTATGGCAGTCAAAATAACGTTATTTGGATAGGCAAATTATTGGGGTTTTTTTTTTTTCCTTTTTTTTCTTTCCTATCCGACGACCTATTTTATGCATTCTCAATTTGATATACAGTATTTTTCACGTCTACAAATTTCATCCACGACGTAAAGCGCTTGTAATTATTCGTTCGTATTTGCAATTTGAATTAATTCCATTTATTAATCATACCGGTATACCTTTTACCCTTATCGTAAATTTAGTATTTTCAATGTACAATAATTGTACATTGAAAATACTAAATTTACGATAAGGGTAAAAGGTATACCGGTATGATTAATAAATGAAATTAATTCAAATTGCGAATACGAATTTTCACACGCAGTGAAATATCCGAAACACCAAGTGGTTAAAAGTGGCAAGTTACACAGCTAGGCTATGTGTATGTTAAATATGGATTTATTTTATTCGACCTGGATTTATTTACGAATCTTAGAGTTTTAGAGTGCCATTTCCGGCCATCTAGGGGTAGCATTATTACAAACGTTCTTACCTCAACCCCAACCATGGTGGGGCTGAAGTGGTTTGGACTCTCCATCTAATAATCCCTCCCTAAACCCCCTCCACCTCATTTCCTGAATCGGTAACTGAAAAAAGCGTTGATATTGTATCGTCAGAATCAATTAAAGCCTCAAAAGGGCTCCGCCCACTCGACCCCAGCAGGAATCTGCAGTCTCCCTCCCCGAGTCATTTTTGTCCACTCTCCACAAATTCTCACCCATCCAATAAAAATCCTGTGTATGTGCTTGTAGGGGCCGACCGGTTCAATTATTAATATTTATTTATATGGCCTAGTTTTGTCCTAATCGACAGGCATACATTTTTATTTACTGATTTTCTATATTTTAGAATAATTTCATCTAGATCCATAAGTATAATTATTATAGACTTTTCTTGTTTTTTTGATCCAATATAAAAAACATATGATTTAATACTCACACTACCTTTCGCGAACGATCCGTTGGCTTTTTCAAGTAGACTGGTGATGTTACATCCAGCTTGACCTGACGCCACCTCGGTGTTGTTGCGGTCGAAGTGCATCATTAAGTCTACGTGCCTCCACCCTTTACTGTTCCTGTTATCTTGGATGATGTCATCATAGATGTGTGATAGATCATGTCCCCCTTCACCTCGGTTAATGTTGAAAATAATGTTTTTCTCTTCATTTTATAAAATGAGGAACAACCGCTCCATTTGAGGTCTTTCTGATGACTATGGCAAGAAATATCATTGACGAATTGGATCTTCAAAGAAAGAAGGAAGCCAGATCATGTTTGAAACAAATTACAAATAAAATTTGAAGCTGTCTTGTTTGCTTGTGTCATTGTTCTAATGATTAAAAAAATAAGACAATTACTCTCACCATTCATCATTACTCAACTATCTGATCAAAATAATGTACATTCATCGCTTCACTTAAATTTAATATATGCATGATGCAGGATACATATTTCATCGACAAACAAAAAATTACAGCACTGTTAAATCTTACCTGCGTATTTATTACCAAAGTAAGCTATTTACTATTTACAAAAACCTATCATGGCAATTCATGACAGCTCCTTCTGTTTTCGAAACTTTGCCACTTTCAAATAAGATAGTATAATACATAGGCCTACTCCAAGTATCGAAATGCACGCCATCGTGTCGGGATTCAATATTTCGACATTTATTATTGTTTTTGTCAAATAAAGTTCGATAATCTGGAAAGGGCTTTAGTAAAAATAAGATAAAATATTATTCTTAATCTTAACAAAAGCATAAGTATTCCTTATATTATATATATATATATATATATATATATATATATATACAAATTCTGATAAAGTCTTATGCGCATAAAAATATTAATAGACTCCTTTAACTTATTTTGAAAATCAAAATAACATTTTCTACAATTTTCTTTTGCTAGCAACCTCACGTAAATAATCTAAATCGTTAGCATTCAATAATCTTTGCACAGTGATTTCTCGCTTTTAGCGCATCTCAATTTAATAGACGGTCGTGGTGAGCATTCGGAGTTTTTAAAGCCGCCGCCAAGCGTGTCCAGAACACCTTCTGACCATCTGGATTTTCAGTCCATTCGATGTAGGTCTTCTTTCTCAAGATCTTCTGAAGCAATGTCGGCATATTCCTACTCGCCACATGTTCTAAAATTACAACCACTAAAATGTCCTCGTAATTGTCAAACATACGTGTTCTGGCCATTTCCATTTCAAAGTAACACCATTCGCTCTTAGCAAAGTTTTTGGTGACCACAATCAACATTTTGCGACTGTACTTAATGGCATCAGAAATATTGTCAGCGATTGCTCCGCCGACTACAAAATCCCGGAAGTCAACACAAAGACGAAAATTGAACTCGGGACCTTCCAGTATCGGTAGGGCTGAATTGAGTACCCAGTCACGGTCTTTGCTGTTGTAGGAGACAAAGGCGTCATATCGAACATGTACGCCGTCAATTGGTGGTGGACCCTCGTTTTGTAACCTCTCGTATTGCTGTCGGAGCAACCGCCGCTGATTCCAGTATCTAAGGATAACAACAAACGTATTGATTTTGTTATGCTACAAATAAACTAGAATTATAGCAATTGGTAAGTGATTATCATTGATAATATGTTAAGATAATAAATCAATTAAAAACACTTGTAAAGCATCAATTTTTCAAAATATTATATAGGTAATCATTGTTACATGAATTTATATTGTGATTTTTTTTTACTTAAGTTATAATTATTTTTTTATGATCTATTACATTTTTTAAAATTAATTTCTTGTTTTTATTATTGCTATTGCTGTTGTTCTGCTTTCTGAATTATTGCTATTTGTATGGATTTCATCATTTCATATTTCTTATACGTATTTTAAAATGTGTATTTTATATTTGTTTTATTGAGGACCCCTTATCAGCTCTCCATTAATGGTGAGCTGCACAAGTTATCCTCATTACAAAAAGCTCAAATAAATAAAATAAAAAATAAATCAATTTGTTTCAGTTATGTTTCAATACCGAAATATGTTTCTATTTTTTAAATATCTCAAGTCATACAAAGTGAAGACTAAGTTTAAAATGTTCATTTTCTTTTTAATTTCATTTCTCTTTTTCCTGCCTTTGTAACATAACGTTTACAATATCTGTCAAATTATTTTTCAATTTCTTTGTGGAAGATCAAGCAGAGATGAGCCAAGAACATAAATTAATTTCTGATCAGTTGATAAATTGGTTCCAAAAATTATTGTGATCTATAAGCTCTAGTTCAAATGTTCCAACTTCTTCCAATCTGATATTATGAAGGGCAGAACATGACAAAAGAAAAATTCTAGTATCTTCAATAGAATAAGAATTACAGATAGCATAACTGAATAACCAATATTGCGTCCTCCAAATGACAGATATTTTACTGCAGATTAATTGAGTAAAAGTACAATATTTAGTAATTTCTACCCGTAACCTTGACGCCAGAGGATAGTAGGCCTACTCAGGACTAATTTAATTTTTAAAATATTCACGTCGGACAGGAAATATGGTGTTCACTAGGGCGGTTTTGTTTTGCTATGGCTTAGGCTACTTCAATCAAAAAGTGATAATTTATAATTGTATAAAATTAGCCTATTCACCAATTGCATATGTGTTAAAGCAGCGTTCCGCAAACTTTTTACTTCACGGCCTATTTACTATTCCAGGCAGGCACCACCAAACCGCGGCCCAGCAGCGCATCTGCGCCAAGGACCAACATACCAAATCCTGACAAGAACTTTTGATCATGAAGCCTCCATGTATGTACAATATTTTGACATAATTTTATGTTCTCTCTTTGTATTATATCCTGTTTTAGTTTAGAGGCAGTTCTTGCAATATGCGCTATATAAATAACAATATATTATTATTATTATTATTATTATTATTATTATTATTATTATTCTCTCAGTGATAAAATTTCATTGTATACAAATTAAATATTATTTTATTAAATAAATAATACCGTACATTTGTGTCCCCCCCCCCACAATTGTTGATTGTTTTTTGTTTTTTTCTACCATGATTCAACCAAACACGGTTCAGCCACACACGTCATAGCTTTCTCCTTCTTTCAAAAACTACCTTACTATACAGGTGTTACGTTTAGTAATAAAGTATCATCTGGCACTTTAGCGGCGTGTGCAAGCGATGCATTCGTTGTAACAATGAAGCGGCTTTATTAAAAACTATTTTCTCCATGATGAAACGTCTCTTGTTATTTTTTTTTTTCAATTTCCAGACAGCTTCGCGGCCCTCAAAAATGTTTCGCGGCACAAATTTGGGCCGCGGACCATAGTTTGCGGAACGTCGCGTTAAAGGGCTCAATGGTACTCTCGAACAAACCGTCGAAAGAATTTTGCTAGTGAACTTTTTCCTAGATAGAAGGAGGAAGAAAATAGGTATTTTCTTCCTCCATGGTATCATGTAAACAATGTAACTTGACCACTTGACGGAATAATTAACATTTTAATGTATTAACTTATTTAAGATCACCTTCAATTTCTTAATTTGATTGATATTTGATAGGCACGTTTGCCAACAGAAGCATAATAAAAGACTGCCTCTCTTCTTTTTATAATCGCTTACATTGGCTGATAAGCGATTAAAAGTTTTAGTTAATCAGGCTGAAAATCAAACTTTTTCAAGCCTTGTCTCATTATACGTTTTATTTTTTTTTTTATCTTTCGTGAAAATAAAAAATTTCACATACATTCGAAAAAGAAATAAATAAAGTGTTCATTCGAAAAAAAAAAAAATCCGGCTTTAGATATTTTTAACAATAAATATAAATTATATCAACGGACTTCGTCAAGGAAGAAGAAAAACTTCACTTGAATCCTTTTGAACATTTTTTTAAAATTATGAATGTTTTATTTGCTACAATATATAATCCTTTTCTCCCCCTTTTTTGAAGACTCAGCCCCTATCTCTTTCTTTCCCTTTGTGTGGACTTCACTCAATTTTAAACCTTTTTAATCCATCTTTTTTTCTCTCTATTTATAGTACTAATAAAATACTCATCTTAAGCTTTCATATAATGAAAAAATAATCCTTGATAGACAAATCATCCATATATAGTTCAATTATTATTATTTTATCTTTTTTTTGTATTTTTTTGTTTTATTGCTACCATAACTCACTGAAAATGTTAATTCCTATGTAAGTTAGTGACATTAGTGACATTAGTGACGATAACCAATGTAAGCTTAACATTTATTGCATTATTATGGGTATTTTAGATTTTTTAAAAAGAGAGTATATTCATCACCGACACAGTAAAACACAGAATGCTGTCCATCAAAACTTACCTGATATCCCACCGGAACGTGTATATGATTATAGATACAACGACTAAGAACACTACTGAACTACATGTACTAATGACGGTAATTATCGCAATACCATAGCATCTAAGAGAATTTGCATCAAAGCTAACTAGACTAATTGCATCCTTGTTTTTACATGTAGCGTGTTCGAGTTCCACAAGTGTTGCATTGGTTTGGTTAATCCAGTTACGAAACCATACCAGGTTACAATCACAAACTAATGGATTGTACTCAATTCCAAGAGCAATCAACTTGGTCAACTCCTGGAATCCAATTTTTTGACTGATTGTTGTCACCTTGTTTTTTTGCACGAAAAACCGCGTCACGTTCGGTGATCCAAGAAATAGGTATGAAGGGAGTAAACCGATGTCATTCGACTTAATATCAATATTGTTCAGAAATGGAAGGTTGTGAAATAGATCGATAGGGAGTTTAGCTATCTGATTTCCGGAAAGAGAGATTGTTTGAAGTTGAACACAATTATCAAACAAACCCTTTTCGAGACTCTTAACAACCGAATGCTGAATGTATATAGATTGTAAGGATACCAACTTAAGAAACCAACTTTTGCGAATGTTAACTAATCCACGATTGTAATCCAGATGCAAAGATTTCAAGTTAACTTGGCTATCAAATATATGATCATCCATCTCAGATGATAATAAACTATTGTAATTCAAATACAATGTTTGTAGCTGAGTGAAGTGCACCAGGCTATCGCCGCTGATGCCAACAATATAATTTTGGTTCATGAATAAATCACCTACATCCACCGGAATCGATGCTGAAGGAATATGAGTATATGGTCTCTTATTGCAGTAAACTTCATGTCGAGAGGATACTGAATGTTTGTCAGAAATTCTGCAGTATGCACAATAGCAACTGTCTGGACAGACTGTGGTGTTTGGTGCCTGTGTTCCGTTGATTTGCAACGGGTTTAACGGGTAGCGGCAAGTTTTTGTCAGCATCAAAGTTGGTGCAGACAACTTTATGTAAAATAATCCAAGTATTATTATTAAACTTAACATGTTGAGTACTTCTAGAACCTTCAAATAGAAATCAGTTATATTAAAACTGAATACGCGATCTTAGCCTATTCAAATTCCAACGAATCCGAATAAAAGTACTGTACTAATTCACTCCTATTTTACAAGGAAACAAATACATGTTATGTACTGTTATTAGTTTAATCTCGACCTTCTTTAATGAAACTGTGCTGATCAAAAAGGAGGAGCTATATAAATTACTTGAGAGTGATCAAAAATAGAAGAAAGGCAGCGAAACAAATCAAGTGTTAGTTGAATTAGTTTCGTTTTTTTCCCCTATTGCACACAATGTATCAGTGTGCACATATAAGCACATATCTATCTATAGCATGTTACCATCTTATTTTTATGTGGGAATTTTACCATCTTATTTTTATGTGATTGTTGTCCCTTATAAACTAATGGAATATGCTGGTAATAAGTGCTTTGAACGGTTCATGAATATATTCACAACTTAGTATTTAGTAGAATTTTAACGTTTGTACAATTTAAATTTAATCCAAAGAGTGAATATTCGTAATCGAAAAAGGAAGTTTTTTTTTTATCTTATCTTATCTTATCTTGAAAATGATAATGGCGAAGAAAAACGATAATTTTTGTTAAGCATCTAGATTTATCATAAAATCAAATACATAAACACATTAATGCTACACGTCAACTGAGATCCTAGGCACATTAAACTGCGCCTAAACACGGGACAAAATTATGTGAACGTATGCAAACTTGCGTCTTTGCGGAACATGCGCGTATTTCTGGCTAATAAATCATATTTTCTGATCAGTTAGAATTTGAAAAACACTCTTCAAAGGTCGATTATTGTTGGATCAAGTGACTCACATGATTATAATTTATGCTCTTGAGGTGTACCGTATAGTTATACAATAAAAGCTTCTACTTAGCCTTCCAGAGAGTCTTCAGTCTTGAGACAAACACAGCTTGCTTGTCTTTGGGAATGAGAACTACCATTAGAAATCAGGGAAAGAATTAGCTACCTCTTTCCCCAGAATATTGCCTCGTAAATGCTCGGAAAAGCCTGTCAAACTCCTATCAGATAAGACTTAGTTCCAAAATCTAAACGTTTGGGCCGAGAGGGATGATTCAGCTTCTTGCGCTTGGGACTGTGGTTCAAATCTAACCAGCTTTGGTTTAATTAGAGTCAGATCGCTATGCTCCTCAAATTATTAGATGGGATACGGGTTAATGTATCCATTCATGGAGGTATCCATTACATATCGGTACTGGCGCTGCACTTCGGCTGCCGTGACCGCCACCAACATGGAATATGACAAAAGAGGAAAAATTTAATCTTAATCTTTAAATCTGTAAGTATTTCTTTGATTATATTTATTAATTATTTATTCAATTTAAGGTTATTGCCTTTACTTCAATTTACAAAGTTATTACAACGTCAACTTCTAAGTTTTGATACAGAGCTTCATATTCCTCAACATGACCTGTTTTAACTTCTGAACCCAGCAGTTAATAGAAGAAACATCATAGGTGGTGAAACTCAACCTTGTAGAACTTACTTATACTGCACTTGGTTATCCGCCGTCGGATGTAGCCCTTTATTTTCTAGAGCTTTGGTTAAAAATAACTAAAACAATAAAAAAAAAATACTAGATAAGGATATATTTCCATTCCAAAAACTAAACGATATCGATTTCCTAGAAACGGTAGATATAAACATTAAAATAACCGAAAGGCATTAATGGAAATCAATGAAATCACTGAAAATATCAGTTTTAATCCGATCACTGAAAAAAATAACCAATATAATAATCAACATTTTTTTAAAGAGTATACTAGTAAGACTTGATACAAATGTAAATATTTTGATTTCGAAGAATTCAATAGCGAGTTCTGTTACCCACAGAGAAACATAAATTACTTGTCAATGTTTCACATAAATTCACGTCGTGAAAAAAAGTAAATATAAAAACATATAAATATATAAATATTGAAGAACTAAAAGAGTACCTTAATTTATTAAAACATACATTTTCTGTCATTGGAATTTCAGAAACATGGTTGAATGAAAATTCACTTACCAAACCTACAAAACTATTATTTCTTTCATGTAAATATAAAAAATATAAAAGGGGTGGTGCAGGCATTTATATACATTAACATATGAACACTATTGAAATAATCGACAGTTAAACCGAAAATAATATCTGTTAAAGTTTATTTATAGAAATTGCTAGTCAAAATTAAAACATAATAATAAGAATAATATACAGAGCATCTTCAACGGTAATCGAAAACATTTTATCTAAAATAAACTTTTAAAAAAAAATGCCATATCATGGGTGACATTACTATTAATCTTATAAATTATGATAACAGCAATAAAGTACAAAACTTATATTATGATTTTAAATTCGTTTAATCCATTGATATTAAAACCCACTTGAATCTCGTCATCCCCAGCGACACTTATTAATAACATTTTCACAAATTAAATTGACACAGAGATTTTAGCAGGCGTTTTAATACAGTAGAACTCCAATTAAGTAGACACCTTCGAGACCAAAAAAATTGTCCGCTTAATAGGGGTGTCCCCTGAATAGGGTACCCTATTTAGGGGACACTGACCAAAAACATCAAATTGTCCCCTTAATAGGGTTTTTGGCTTTTGGCATGTTTTTGTATAATAACGACATAGATTCTTTATAATTTTATTTTAACTGACCTAAGAATAAGTTACAATTTAATTTTACAACTAATTTATAACAATAATTTGCAATGCAAAAAATAATTCATTTAAGATATGAAATTAACAAATATGTAAGTTAAACTACAAAATGTGTGTATGTTCTCGATATTGTTTCTTTATTCGAATGCAATGTTAATATGACCGAAAGGTCCACTGATTAATCTCAGATAAGAAAGTGTAATACATACTCAAAGTATTGCAATACTTGGAGTATGTATTATACTTTCTTATGTTAATATGAATTTTTTAATATTGAGCTTTCTATTGGATGCACAAGATATAATACTATTAATAGAAGTTACCAACTTAGAAATCAGGGTGCCTGCTGTCGGGATAGATTAGAATCCTATATCAAAATACACGTAAGCCTGGTTCTCACGAGAGCCCTAGTATACGGATCGGGAGCAGACCGTTAGCGCTAACCGTTAGCACCTGCGTGAGAACGCCCAATCGGTTAGCGCTAACTGTTAGCAGTATCCGGATACTGCTAACGGTTAGCAAGCGCTATCGGTAAGCAAGTTGAGCACGTTTTTATCATCAACCAATAACAAGTACGCGTTTACAATTTCCACTCTCTCATTGGCCAGTGATTCGATCATCATATTTTTGGTATCCGGATCGGGATTTTCTCGTATGGACTAACGGTGATCCTGCTAACCGTTAGCAGCCGTTTGAGAACATAGCCAAAATAAGAATTCTCCATTAGAACTTGACAAGATTTTATTTATACGAAGGAATACATGCACTAGGCATCCAATGCCCATTTGAAGGATGAAAAAAATTGTTTTGATACATTAAAAAAAAAGTGTCTCCTTAATAGGGGTTAAATTGTATTGATTTGACCTTTTTGCACTCAAAAAGTATCCCGTCCCCTTATGTGGGTGTCCCCTAATATAGGGGTGTCCCAAAGGAGGGGTTGTATTTCATCTAACATTACTGACCACTTACCAATATCAATATTTAAAATCAGTCGTAAAGTACCAAATATTCATAAATAAATATTAGTATACCAATTCAAGAATACCATTAATGATGAACCAATACAAAATATCAAATCTTAAATTAACACTACTGACTGGACCCCAATTTTAACCCAAATATCGCGTATGAACTATTCAATTCAATTTTAAAGAATATTTACCCTACAGAAAATTAAAATAACAAATAACAAAAACACATAATTTTAAACAGCAACGGATGACAAATGGTATCTTAAAATCTAGTAAAACAAAACATAAACTCTATAGAAAAATACCTAAAGAATCGAACAGTAGAAGACAAGCAAATCACGAAAGTATCGAAAACCCCTATTAACCGCGTATGTCGTAATTATTTTAATAAGTTTCCCAGTCAGAAAGAAATATAAGAAAAAATGGGACGTTATAAATTCAGTCATTATGAATGGAACGTGTAAGAAGTCATTCAAACTTATATGCCTGTAACTATTATGCCTGTGTCTGTTAACTATTCTCCGCCAATGCTGACTCCTTGTTTCTTAAGATCAAGATTCCTAAATACATTTTCTAAAATAAAATATTTTGTAAATATGTCTTTTAAGTTTTTCCGAATCAAAAGCCTTTTCGCAGTCTATGTATCCTACACAAAGCTTCAACTTGAATAAATTAATTTTATAGAAATGTAAAAACATTTTTTAACCAAGTCTGGTCTGTTTTTAAGGATGTTAAATACCGTACTCAATATATTTTGCACCTTGGTATAGGAGATAGCCATACATCAATTAAATAATATGTAGTAACCATGTAAGGTGATTTAATTGTTTTGTTTGTCGTTAGATAAAAAATAATGTTTAGATTAAATCTGGACTTCGGCCTACCTAATGTCCCACCTGAAGATGTACACTACCACTCCACAAAAGATCTGCAAATATAAGACCGGTAGAAACTGTGATAGTAAATGTTAGATTTGTGCCACTATCAAGGCAGAGTTAAAATCCGAGATGTTAGTCTCTGCCAATTGGCTTGGTTTGTTGCAGTTGGTTTGATCTATATCTGTAAATTCCACGGACGTCTGATTTTTTTTCCCCGATGAATTGTGCTTTTTCTCCCCGACAGGGTCCCTGGCATTTTGATATTTTCTTTTATATTTTTAACAGATAGTTCCCGCCCACTAAACGCATCACCACGCGATATTTGCGTACCATTCAATATGCGTGTTCTACGACGCGCGCAAGAGTTGTCGTCATGGTGAATGGGAATACTGTCTGTACAGTACTGCAGCAGTCACTAGCTGTGTGTGTAATCTGCGACCTGGTCATCACCTAGGCCTACCTACAAGTGAGTACTACTGTACAAAGATACATAATTAATTGATCGTAATTAAGTTTAAAAACTCATGACGCAGGGAGTAAAGAGAGTTTCTTTGACATCGTGGACTTGCGTCGCATTATCCTGTTTCATCGGGGTGATAGCTTGCAGTAGTTTAGCACGGCAAATATTCAGTCATAGTGACGACGACGTCGTTGAGGCTGCGTTTAACATTTTGCAAACTTTACCAAGTGACTACAGTGAATGCGGATCAAACTTCACATTGTATCAAATAACCGATGGATCTTCATTCGTCAAAATCACGATTAACAACAACTGCGACCAGACGAAGTTCAAGAGTTGTGAGGTCTTATACGGGAATGAAGCCAAGAACTGGGCACAAGTCCTACAAAGGTATATCATCGACGGCGGAGATGCGATAAACGATACAGTTTCTTTTCCAGCCAACGGACGCGACTTCGATGTCTTATTGCAAGCCTGTCAGCAGATCATGCAGTTAGACGGTGTGATAACGAAACTAGATACCGACGTGAAGTTAAGCAGAAGGACCCGACAATGTACATACGAGCCGACGTAAGTGAGGACCGTTCTCCGGACAAAAAAAAATCTTGGCATTCGCAATTAATTTAATCACCTTAACATCAAACGCGACATTTACATAAAATATCTACAAAAAAAAAATAAATAAATAAACCAAATGTATGTTTTCCCCTCTCTATACGAATTTGATTGTTGGAGCTCCGTGTCAGTAAAATATTTTCGTGTCCGAGGTGTGGATAATGTCCCAACTAAAAAAATGACTGAAACGATATTATTATCGTAAGTATTCAACAACTGTGTCCTTGTTCATCGTCACTGATTTGATATTTTTTCGGTATAGGCCTATGATGATTGGTCGAAGCCTCTTTGAAGCAAGCTTCGTCAATCGTTTAATTTATATTTATTTATAAGGCACCACTTAAACAGTAAAACAGTAGGCCAACACTGGGTTCAGGCTAGGATTCACCCCTCCTCCTCCCCTCCCCCACCCCCACCCCAGAGCTCACGGGCGTTACGCCACTGTAGATATTGCTGCTAAGGTCCCAAGCGCGTCTTCCTGATTTGTCAGTTGTTAAGTGTTGTTTTTTGACATCAAATGCAATGATATAAAATAATTTAAAATGGCAACAGAATTCTGAAACCAGGGGCGGATCCAGAAATGTCCAAAAGGGGGGGGGGCGAAAGTTTGGCCGATTGAGACAACACCGTCGTATGGGGTCCGGAGCATGCCCCCGCGAAATGTGAGACAACACTGTCGTAGGGGGTCTGGGGCATGCCCCCGCGAAATTATTGTGTTCTAGACGCCCGAACATAACATTTGAGGCATTCTGGGCTATCATTTTTTTCTTTTTCTCTCTTTTTTTTTCTTTTTTTTTACCTCCCAAAAGGGGGGCCGCCCCCCCCCCCCCCCAGGGGGGGGGGCCGGGCCGCCCCCCCCCCCCTTAAATCCGCCCCTGGAAACAGTTGATATTCATATGATACATGAATTTTCAATCGCTTAATTTAATTCGCCTAAGTTACTTCGCTTCTTCGTAAAGATCATACGTAATTCGAGGTGTTAACTTTTAAATGTTACAACTTTTACGAACCTCACGATTTTTGTAAAAATAAATGCGTTTAAACCGAAAGGTCCACTGATTAATCTCAGATAAGAAAGTATAATACATACTCCAAGTATTGAAATACACGCCATCGTGTTGGGATTCAATATTTCGACATTAATTATGTCATCATCAGGAATGAATATAAGAGACAGCACTAGTACCAAAAGTGTTTAACCAATCAAAACATTACCTCTAGTAGGTGACATAGCAGTGATTTAAACAAAAGATCAAAGCATTCTTACTCTAATGATCAAAACTACCTACAAAAACAAAGAAAGCTACCTACAAAAACAAAAACAAAAACAAAAAACAAAAGAGCTTTCTTTGTTTTTGTAGGTAGTTTTGATCATTAGAGTAAGAATGCTTTGATCTTTTGTTTAAATCACTGCTATGTCACCTACTAGAGGTAATGTTTTGATTGGTTAAACACTTTTGGTACTAGTGCATATAAGCTTGCTAATATGGATATTTTTTTCATTCCTGATGATGAATTAATGTCATAAATGCGTTTATTCAAGTAAGTAACCATGTTTTGTAACAACTGCGATATAGATGCGATACCCAAACAAGGAATCGTGAAGGTTTCACGTCAAATGACAGGGTGTCTTCGCCACCAGTTTCAAGTGCAGATGAAGCAGTACATTCGAATAAAATAACGTACGATCTGATGTTAAATGGTATTTATCCAGGAACATTGTGGTGTGGTGTTGGAAACATTGCCGATGATGTCTACACTCGATTTGGTAAGAGTTAAAAGGTCGTGATGAAATTATACGTGAAATTTAAGATAAAATCTAAAAGTTCTAGGCCTAGTTCGAATGTTATTATGCATAAAACGTGTTTTAATTTCTTGAATTAAACATGCTTTTCAGGTTTACATCGCAAAGCTGACGAGTGTTGTCGAAATCATGATCTTTGCAAGCCAACGATTCGCAAATTTCAGGGTCGTTATCAACTTTTTAATCCTACTCTACTGCGCATGAGTCACTGCTCATGTGATCGAGAGTTTTACAACTGCTTGAAGCGGGCCAAAACCGAAGCAGCAACCGACATTGGAGATCTTTTCTTCAACAAACTGCGTTTGCAATGCTTTGAGTTCGATTTCATGGATACGTGCACGTGGTACTTATTTGGAATTTGCTTGCGTAGCGAGTTCACGTGTGCTGCTAAAGTTGGTAGGATCACAGATTTTTAAACAAATTACCATGGTGATTGGTTATCAATTTTACTCGTTTGTAAACTTCGAACAAGAATAAATAAGTCAGTCTCGTATGTCATGTCTTACGTTTATTCTGAATAATTTTTATTTAAAAATCGAGGTAAGATAGTAAAACTTGAAAATAAAAGAGAAAATAAGCATTTGCATAAGCATCATTATAATGTTGTACTTCAAACTACAATATAAAATATACTTATAAATATTGTTCACTTTTATTATGATTAATAATCATTATGTACAATATATATGCAATACATAATTGTGACGTTTATAATTTTAAAATACATATTACATTTTGTCATTGAGATAGTACTGTACTCCAAAGTTACATTCAAAATGTAAGAGCATAAGTCGTTTTTCTATTGAAATAAAAAGACGAAAAATCTGTTGTATTAACAAGAGCTAGCATAAGTCGTTTTTCTATTGAAATAAAAAGAGGAAAAATCTGTTGTATTAACAAGAGCTAGCATATATTTTTCAGAAATTGAATGGAACCTGGGATTGGAAAGTAAACATACTGTCTATTGAAATAAAAAGGGGAAAGTTTGATATACAAAATAAGAGCATAGGCTAGTGAAAAGTTTGTTAAACTAACAAGAGCATTAGTCGTTCATTTTAGAGGTTGAAAGACATTGGGATTGGAAAGCAAACACTTTAAAAACTACTACTACTACTACTACTGTACTACTTGTTTACTCCCAACTTTAAATACATACCCACACTAAAAGATCTAAACTCTATAAAAGCAAATGAAGGAATTGATTTTTCTGTAGGCCTAGCCTTTACGCCTAGCGTTTTAGAAATTACGTTTTAAGAACGTTATAATAACGTTACAGTTTGGTGTAAGCACGTATTTTGTAGAACCAAAAGTACATACTTATAACAAAATTTCATAACGTATGAACGTTATTTTGTGACATACATAACGGTCGCGAACGCTATAAGAATGTTTTGTGTTGCTGGGGAATGGGGTCCCTTTTCTTACAAAGTCTAAACTGAGTTCATTATTTGTGACCCTCTAGTCCCGTGGAATGTTGTTGTTTGAACTTCATGAGTACATTTAATTCAGCGTTAAGGCTGCAAATTTTATGAAGTTTTCAACAATAAAGTTCTTAAGTTCTTGGTAAATTTAGGTAATTTCACATGGAATTTGAATTACATAACTTCACCAGGATTTGTTCGTCATTACTCATCTTTTTCTTTTTTATTACACCATATTTATAGAGGGTCACCCAGCTTCCAGCGTATCCTAGAAGGTCGGCCCTCTTAAATAAATGAAATAATGAAATAATATGATGCTTTTTATTAGCGAAGTCTCTTTATTAGGCTTAGTTTAGAAAGTGGAGTTGATTTTTAGTTGCAAGTCCTGGGATTAGAAGGCAAGCATCTTAACCACTAAGGCGAGACTTTTTTTATTCCTTGTTTCGCGTACTTATTTTTTTAAAGATTATCGGAGGAGGGCGGAATAAAAATAAAAATAAAATTTTGTTTTCGTACTTAGCTAATAGTTTTGCCAAAATCATCCAGACAGAGGAGAAAATAAAAATAAATTAAATTGGTGAGATAAAAGAGGATGGTTAAATGCTTCAAGTTTATATAATTAGGAAGAAATATACATAAATATCTTATCTTTGGCGATTTCAAGGCAGTGGAGTGTGTAATCTAAATAAAGAAAAACTTTATTTTTTTCTGAAATTTCCACTTTTTCGTGGCGGAGGGTGCGCTAATTGGCCAAAAATAAAATATCATTTTTATTTGAAATCATCAATATTTGCAGTCGGTGGGTTCGCTAAACAAGGTGTAAAAAATGTCTCGCCTAAGCTATTCAACTCCATTCCAATAGTGGAGCATCCAACCAAATGCTCAATATTTTAAAACAACAATATTTGATCATTCACTGAAGCACTTGAATCATAAACAAGCGTTGTTGATTTAATTCATTTATATTAAGTATCATTTTAATGTATTTTGACTGTACTGAAATTATTGTTAAAAATTACATCTACCTAATATTATTATATATTCTTTTTCTTATATTTTCATTGTGTACATAGGAATTATATCATTTCTGATGTTAAAACTACCAACTTCTTAAGGCCAAAATTGATTGGAAATTGGTTAACCAATTTACATTTTTTTATTATTTTGTAATTCATTATTATGTCAATAAAACTGAAATTCTAAAGAATCTATTTATGTCATTTTTTTCAAGCAGTATAATAGGGGACAAGTTCATGTTTTTTATTAGTTATCTCTCTTTAAAAACACCCCTATCATGGGCACACTATATTAGTCTTGAAGGTGTCCCTATAAATGCCAACTCAGACAGCGGTGGACGACAAAGCCCGATGTGATTTATCTTTATGTTCGTCTTTAGGTTGTGAGAATATTAAACACGTTCAGAATTCTACGGCGAGACTATCCCAACGAAAAACTACCGCCTCAGCGTTTAACTCACACAGACTTGACGCGACAACAAATTGCATCAGGCTACATTGTACGACGCTGGCTGAGTTGGCCTTAATAGGGTTCTACTGCATTTTTAATAAACAAACACAATGGTACTTAATCAAGAAAGACATTTGGCAACAAAAAAATTATCCTGAGATGTGCTCATTCATATTATTATATAACTACATTAGTTTGCAGGCAGTAGACAGTGACGTATCCAGGAGTCTTGAAATTGAGGAGGGGGGCTGATGGGGGACACAAAGTTGAAGTGGGTGGGCCTCACTGATTAGGTAAGGAGGCACTAGCTCACAAAATAAGTTGATATGAGGCTTGAGCATGATTTTATTGCTTCAAACATGTTCAAAGTGGAGATGCAAGACTTTTTAGAGGCCATACACTCCAACACCCCACCCCCAAATGCTCCCCACTGGTAGTAGAGATCAGCTATTACTTGGTTTGGTAACTGCATGAATGTGATTTAGAGTCACAGTCCTCGTATTCTTGTAGTAGAGGGTTATTTAACTGACTCTTTCTTATGCAAGCACAGCGAAAGTCTGTAGATCCTGCTTTATACAACTTCCGGGGTACTCCAACCCAATCCCTGCTAATGCCACCACTGAGAAGATAATTAATATAATTGGTGTTAAGTACAAATCATACTATAGTATTTTTATTATAATGCTTGACATGCTATAGTAAAATCAGTATAGATACATGTCTCTACTTCTACACTTTAGAAATACTAATTCTTTAACCATTATCTGATTCAGATTTTATCTGTTCAACCATGAAGCCTTTGTGGTCTAATGGTTAACATGCTCGCCTTGACAGCGAGAGGTGGCAGGTTCGAATCCCGTTGGAGGAATTTTGTTGCACAATGTATTTATTTACAGGACATTCGTTGAGAGCTATGCTACACGATGTACCATCATGTCCTTTATTTGAACACTGCAGTTTCTTTCTTTGATGATTTATATTTATATAGCGTTTCTGTTGGCTATTTATTTATATATGTATATATGTATATATATATATATGTATATATATATATGTATAAA
>NW_022724789.1:86677-91578 GCF_011630105.1 Anneissia japonica
AATAATAAAATAAACCATAAAAACTAGTAATATTAACAAAAGCAACTATAACATAATAACAAAATAACAATAATATATCAATATCGATATTAACCACACGCATTGAGTATTTCAATTATAGCATACGACACGAAAAGCATTACCTTTTTTTGGTGCACCAGACTTTCCCCCCGGCTTTCTTTGTCCACTGAGAATTGCATGGTGGGAATTGCTGCCTTTCTTCAGCTTCACTTTTTTTCTGCTGCAACCCAACTTTCATTCTTTGTTCCACTTCCAGCAGTGCAGGTGTGGCTTTACCATTGGCATCATAATACAGGCCTTCTAACAATCCTGTTTTGCAGACATAAACATTTTTGGACACTAATAATCAGTGGCATATGTATTAGTTTTTAAAAGGGAGAAGGCTAGGGGCTGATATGTGGGCATGAAGGTTCAGTAGGGCTCGATGATTGCGATGAGGAACTAGTTGGCAAAATAAGGTGATATACATCCACACAAGAAAAGTTTCATCAATGAATCCTAAAAATTCATTTTTTAAGCTTTAGTTTGATATAAAACTTGTTTACATTCCTCAAAGTTGAAAATTTGCTAAATCTGAAAAAAAGTCATGGTATTGCCCAATTAACTAAGAAACAATATAATTATAAGTAGCATTAATTTCAAATTGAGTTTTGCAAGTCTTACCAACAAATTCATAATCTTTTTCATAAAACTCTAACCATTCTTTGATACCAAGCATATCTGCTGGTGATAACCCATTTGTGTCCTCAATCAAACCTTTTTCTGTAAAATCACCGCTGATAAATGCTCTTGTTCCATCTTTACCTGTTGAACAAATTTAAATAATATACGTTAAATGATTTATTAATTATATGAGAATGAATGGTTTTGTTAATAACACACTGAAAGTGCCATGGTCACCTACGAAATACAAGGCACTCATCAACAATGATAAATGATTTTACAAAAAGAATATTACAGCAGGAAGGGTTTAAATCAGTGGTGGCTACAGAATCTTGCCAACAGGGTATAATATTTTTATCATACCCACAAACTAACAACTGATCAATAACAGGCCTTAATATCACTATACATTTTACAGAATATCATTAGGAAAATAGGTGCGCGAAATCGTTAATTACTAAATAATTGCATTGGTTAATATATGTTAAGAAATGAAATGTGTGGAAAGATTTTTAGGGCAAATTCTTGCATGGAGGACATATTTACAATAGTGTCTGGCATTTTACACTTTCTTCTTTTACTACATACAACCATGATTGCTCAATGATTTTGATGGTTCAAGGGTGATGTAGGGTTGAAAAACTTGTACCGAAAATTACTATACTTTACATACAGCATATTGCTCCATTAGTGTTAGGTCAGTATACATTTAAATAACAGAATAAAATAACTCTTGCTGGACTTTATCAGTTGTACCTGTAAAGAAATGGTATCCGCCCCCTGGTCCATAATGACGGCGGCCTTTCTCCACATCATAAACATGACCCAAAATAGCTAGGTACAATCCATTACTCCCTTCACTTCCATCATACTTCATGAGGTCTTCTTTGCTAAATACTTTACCCTGTTTAATAGTAGTAAAACTTTGGTCTAGGCTATCAGTTTTACCATCAGAAGAATCAAGAAAAAGATGCTGAAAGCCTGGAAGTAGATCTGCGATCAGCTGTTTCATTTCGGCTAGGCTCTGTGGTTTGTTTCCTCCAGTTGCAATGTATATCCCAGCACTGGCAGCCAGAAATAAAACTATAACTGGTAAAATATAATCTTTTGCTGCCATAGGCATATGCTCAATTGATACGATCTATAAGGAACACAGAAATATTAGAAAGCCAGCCTAACCAGGCCTACGTCAATATACACAAATCTGAGCGACGCCCACGGTTTGGGCTTTGATGATGATTGATACTAATTATTGATAGGCCTAGGCTATAATATAATAATTAGTACACTGACTGTACTACTACAGTATACTTTCTTCCTGGAGGTCCTAGATGAACTATAATGCCTCTGATGATAACTTGACTCTCAAAAACTAGCGTAAAAATGATGTCTTCACCGTGACAATACACAAACTATATTGGCATATTATAGGCCTACTCCGTGGTACTGGGGATTTAAACCAGATTAGTTCAGTAATTGTGTCCACTGTGCAGTAGCCTTGATTTCTACGGGCGCAGACATTTTGTAAACGGCATAATACTATTTGAAATTATAACATATTTTGTCAAGAACTGCAGTTATAGGAATTTCAAAATATTTATAAAAATATAGTATATCAAATAGTATTTTATTTTTTATAATAAATTATATTAATTCTAATGTTTGTTTTACATTTAATACAAACAACTAAAATCTATATAGCGTTAAGGTCACAAATTCGTCAGGAAAGAAGTCCTCGCGAAACATGGCGGACACGCAAGACTGGAAATCACCAGCATTTCGTAAAAAGATTTTGGCTCAAATGTAAGTTTGCGACACTGTTTTACTCAATATTCGTGATGTGTGGCTATGATTATTAGTGTACGTGTGTGTCTATCAAACCGATTTTTAACAAAATCATCCTAGGCCTTAGCAGGGAGGCTAGGCCTAGGTCAGTCAGAAAACTCACACAGAGGCTCTAGAGTAGAGGCCTAGCTAGAGGGCTAGGCCTAATCGGCTGGCCTACCAACTAGGCTAATCTTCCAACCCAGTCAGGCCTAGGGCCTAGAATAGAAAGTCTAACAGGGGATAAAATGTACAAGTTGGCCCCTGATGAAAAGGACCACACTGTAATTTTTTTTTTTTTGTGTGCAGAGGGTATCTTGAAAACCAACTCACATTTTTGCTTAGAGAACATCACCAGGAAAATTCAGATTCATTTTTATCCATCATTGATAATAATGGAATAGCAGCGAGTAAATTTCAGGTCATTAAAATTTTATAAAAGAAAAACGTTTGTTCCATAATATAGATAAAGTGAAATACTAAAAACGGACAATAATAAAACTCCAGTACAATACAAACAGACAATAACATTCAAGCAAGATACAATAATTTATTATGGCATTGTCATTACAGTACATCAAGATAGTAATTTATAAAATATTAAAATGTTAATTGATTCCAGTAACAATTTTAAAATTACTAAAAGAATAAAGATTCCAGTTAAAATTTAAATTTACTTTTCAGATTAAAAATTTTCAAATGATTAGAAATAATCCATCCGTGCATATCTAAAATTTAGTACATACTGTATATAGGCTGATTTCCGTGCAAATTTTTGCAGAAAATTAGGCTTGGCCCTATAAAGATACTAATTTAATGTAGGCCCTATTTATTGCCGTGTAGGGACCCCAAACTTTTAGAACAGTGTTTGATATGTACACGTAACATCAACAAAGCCTTACTCTTGTAGCATCAAATAACTTTAGTCACATGGATCGATAGTATAATACCTGTTTAGTAAGAAGAAAGTAAAATGAATGTGGTGAAAAAACCGTGTTTCCTCACAAAGTGAACATGCCCAACTAAATTCTAGATTCTAAACAATGCGTTATAATAACAACAACAATGCGCTTTCGAATATAAATTCAAAACTTTTAAATGCACATAAGACTCTATACCAAGCAGCAAAGTGCGCAGTTTGCTAAATATGCACCATATTGCCAGGTGACGAAATGTTAGTATTTTCTTAAAATTTGGTATCTATTATAGAGGGCGCTTTAGCGTTAAAGTAAAATGCTAAAAAGGCACTAACATGCAGTGCTTAGCTACTGTAAGAATGCATGTTTTATTATGATGTTATTTGTCTTCTTCTTTAATCATACTTATAGTATTACTCAATTTCTGTACACAAGAAAAATTTTGGTTTCTTTTGTATTTTTAGATAAACATATCAAACATGAATGACTGATACCCAAAATTATCACAAATAATAATTTTTTCATTGTGACTTTAGATGCCTGCTTTTCATGTTCCGACTACTTTTATTTTTCCCCTGTATTATTAGACTTCTAGTTGCCAGTGGCTCCCAGATTAGGCCTACTGATTTAACGTACTGTAGAGTGGATGCGTATTTCTGTATGTGACGTTCAAGTGTAATAATAAAACTATATATTTAGGCGACATATCAGTCGAAAAAAATTTGATTGCAGTGCTATATTTGCTAATAGTTTGTAGATTTTATTCATGAAGTCGACCACTCCTGTATTTAAAAAAACAGCACTGGCAGCTACCTTGCATAAAAGGGTTATTTACACAAAGCTTGATAGCGCACGCGACAACAGCAGAAAAAAATAGAACCTTTTATTATCCAGTTAATGTTATTAATCTTAATGGTGATTCACACTTGAGACAAAACTATTTGTTCCTCCGTGTATTATCATCAAAACTTGTTCATTGCGAGACAAAAATTATTCTGTGTGACAAAAATTTTTTTTGTCATTGTTGTGTGCAAGTGTTAGCTCTCATTTAGCTGCAAACTTGCTTCCTTTGCTTCTTATTGTCTCAACTGCATATTGCCAAGTACAGTGAAAAGAGTTTTTTTTTTTTTTTTTTTTATGAATTATTTTCTGGGAGTTGGAACTGCAAGATATTGTTTTTTTTTCTCGATATAGTGAAGATGCCTTCCGCAAATCTGGTAACCCTACACAACGCTCAGCCATTGATATGGAAAAGCATGTGTTTGGCAAGGCAACAACTAAGGTATAGTAACAACAGTTGCTTCAAGTCTAAAAGTTATACCATTTAGTGCCAACACTTGGGGTACCTATTCTGCTGTGAGTCGCAGAAGTCTCCCAGAAATAGGGACCGCCTGCTGCACTCTCTGATTTTACCATTGGAACAATTAACCTTTCTGCTAGTCCTCAATTAACCTTTCTGCTAGTCCTTCCTCCCCC
>NW_022724789.1:91634-107821 GCF_011630105.1 Anneissia japonica
ATACGTTAACACTTCTTTTTGTGGGACAACGCATTACTTGTTAGACCATGGAGGTATTATAGTATAATAATAATAAATAATAATAATAGTTATAGTAGTATTATAGTAGTTTACTATAATACCTCCATGGTTACACATGCATGTACTGTATTCCTGGTCTGGTTGTTCAGTTGTTCAGTTTGATTGACAACCCTTGGTTTATTTGTTTACCTTGATGATATATTTTCTCATCATGCATTTACCTTATTATTTATAATAATATGTTATAAATTAATTTTGTTAAAACAATAAACATTACAAGTACAATGTGACACCAAACAATATAATCAATCTATTGTATCTATCAGTCAATGCTAAACTAATTCCTCCATGGTCAATGTAACATGTAAAAGTAGAAATATACTGTAGAGCAGGCATGCAATAGAGTGCATAACTACTGTATGCTAAGGTGATATTCCTTTACCTTTGACCTTTTCACCCCAAAAAACCCTTCTTTTAATATGAGGATCCAGTCATTTCATTCAATTTTTTGAATTTCTGTGACCTTGATTTTTCAATTCAAAATTTAGATACCTGCTCCTACTCCCCAAAGGAGTCGTTCTCAATTATCTGCATTTTCACAAGTGACATTACACAAAAATGGAAAATGGTTTTCAAAATCAACATTTTTTTATGTACACTTTCAGGGGGACACCGAAAAAGAGTACTGTTTGTACACTTGCACGAAAATGTTGATTATGTGAATGACCCCTGAATATTATGACTATTCATTAATTTTTACATAATCATGCTATCTCAGACAGACAAACACCTATGAATATAGAACATCCTTTCCATGGCAGTGTCAATATGAAACAAAAACATCATTGCTTACATACATGGTATCAATTGCGTGTTTTAATTAAACTTACTCTAGTTATGGCTTGCTAGATAATTTATTCCTTGTTAAAATTTAATGTCATATGGAGTAATTTGATTGATTTAAATTAAAGGTTTAGTTATACTGTATGCAAAATACTAGGGATTCTTTGTGTTTAAGAGTTCAATCGAAACCCTCCACTTCTATCAAAACCCCCACAAGGAAATAGAAAATTGAAAGGTATTAAATGTGTTCAACAAGCTCTCTCCAAATCTCTAGTTATTTCTGCACCACTTCCTTAAAAGAAACACAGAAACACGATCATGAATCATTGCACTATTTTTGTTGTGTTTCTCTAACTACAGTACTATTGGAGATTAATCAGTGGACCTTTCAGTTACAGTACTATTGTACTTTCCCTTTATCTGCAACATAAACTCAAATAAACTGAAAAGTAATTCAGTATTCACTTTTCAGTTTATTTGAGTTTATGTTGCAGATAAAGGGAAAGTACTTACTTTCCCTTTATCTGAAACATAAACTCAAAATTTAAGATTATGGCTTCAAATTTATTTTTTAAGCTTGAAAAATGACCTGTGGAAAATCATATACAAACTACTTTACAAAATCCTGGTTTGGTTTGAAGTGGCTGCTTAAAAAAATTAAAGTGATAAATCTAGATTTTGGAGATTTTTTGGAACAGCGTTGCTGATCAATGAAACAACCTATACTGACGTCAGTGACATCTACATCAAACTTATTTTTTTATTTATAATATTTAAAAGGATTTATAATACTGTAGTGCACATACCGTATTTAGAAAACTGCTCACGGTGCTTTTTTTCTCTTGGTCATTAGATACATAATCGATCATACACAACATGCAACCTGCTCCGCTTCGTAATGAGAATTCCTAGTAAATGTGTGTAATCAGCACTACTAATATCATTCTAAATCATTTGCCTCCTACTGTACCAAGTACAGTACCTTTATACTCCTGAGTGAAGATAGGCAAATGCAGATAAAGTGTCTTCACCAAGGACACTAAGCAGTATGATGAGCATCGGTCTTGAACCCCCGACCTTCTGATATAAAGCCCAATGCCTTACATTCTGTGCCACACCGCTTCTATGAGCGATCTTGATCATGGATGATGAACTTCATCACCCTAAGTTGAAGTACTTTAAATTGCTTTCCAGTAGTCAATGCAAAGGTGGCCGGATTTTCCAAAACTTTCTGTTCTGCTGCTATCAGGCTATAAATGAAAATGATATGATTGTGTCTTTCCTTCCTTCCTTTATTTTATCACTTATGATGTTGTTATAACTAATGGCATTAAAGTGAACTGGACTTGTTTTGTGGAGATGACGTCATTACAAACAATCTTTTCTGGCTACCAAAACATTTGCAGTAGACAGAATAAGTCACCAAAGATGACCTCATCAAAATTTGCCCGATTGGGTATTAAAAGATCTAATGCTAATGTATTGAGTGGAGTCGAAAGTGGTGTCTAAACTATTGGACAAACTTAAATTGCTGAATTGTAGAATAAGATGTTTCTTTTGACTACGATGGCCAATGAGTCAGAAGAACATTGTTTGTATACTCTCTACAACAGTAGTCTAGGGCTAGGCCTGTGTTCACGCTACAGGCTATTTATTTATTTATTTTATTTATTTACCAAATTTCTATAGCGCCCTTTTCATGAATAATCATGTTCAAAGGCGCTTTACATTAAGAATACAATAAATTAACAGTCAAAATATAAACAATTGAGAATATCAGAATTCATACATTAATTACAATAATATTTATAAAATGATACAGAAAAAGGATCCAGTATTTATTAACCGACAATATTGTATGAAGCAGTTATAAAAATCTAAAATTTGCACATTATCTCAAAATTGAGGCATACATTTAATATTTCGGACGCAATATATTCATACATTAAAAATTGAAATAAAACAATTTAAAATATATTATTAATGATTAAAATATTTTATTAACAATTGAGCTATAATTAAAACCATCAAACTTCAATTAAATTACCAGTTAAAACATTTTATTACAAAATTTTAAAACCGTGCACCAGTAACAAGTTATTGAATATAATTTAGGATGAATAAATGCATTTTCAGTGCTTTTCTAAAAATGTCTAATGAAGAGGCACTGCGAGGCTGAAATGGCAAATCATTCCAGAGCATAGGTGCAGCCTTTGCAAAACCCCTCTCCCCAAATGATTGAGTTTTAACTCTGGGAACACTTAATGTATATGAACCTACCTTGGGATCGCAGAGGTCTATTTGGTTGATATATATTTAATCTTTCGGTGAGATAAGTTGGTCCCTATGCAAAAATGTTCAAGTTTCCATTTGTTTCTTTCACTCTATTTCAAATCTAACAGGTCGATACTGTGAAGTTTATTATAGAAATAATTACCAAGGCTTTTCGATAAGTAATTTATGATAAAATGTACAAATAAATTAGTTTGAGGAGTTTAAAGACTCAAAATTTACTCGAGCGGAGGCTTATTATTGCGTGAAAAAACTGCCACCTATTACGGTTTGTTTTTATGTTATACCCACTATAACGGCTTCGGTTTGATGACTAATTCGGTGTATTGCATTCAGAAATGAGCTCTGTATAAGTGCAGTAGGTAAGCTGTATAATGAAACTATAGGCCTATCATTTTGAGTGGTTTACAGTAGACAGAGGTGTGTGATCGTTGCAATAGGTTTGCAGGAGTATAATTCTTATTTTTTACCCAAAAATAAATTATAACCACAGAACATTTCTTTTTGTAATTTGTTTTTTTTTTCCTTTGATAATACATTATAATTATTATCAAGTGGTTTCAGATGATGCAGGCAAAGGTTTGTGTGTTTTTTGTAGGAAGTTTGCGTTTTTTAGAGATTTGTGGGCTTCATGGTTTTTTGCAATATCTCTCACTGTGGAAGCAGTTTGGTGCAGTGGAAATGGTTTGGTTCCCCAACCTCTAGATCAGGGTTTTAATCCTTCGCTGTGCATTTCGCTTGTGTCTCCTTGAGCAAGGCACTTAATCTACATTGCTTCTGTCTACCCAGCTATATTAATGGGTACTAGCAAGCCTGCAGTGGAATAACTTCCCACCCTGGGGGAGCATCACACTCTCATCCGCTTCACGCTACAGAAACTGGGGATAAGTTGTAGCCCTTATGGGCCCTAGTGGCTTGGCAAGGATTTACATTACTCTCTAAGCATGATCATATCACTTTCTTTTTACTCCTTTTTTATTTAAAGTGTATTTTAAAAACAAACATAAGATAAGATTTTTAAAAATTACAATACCAATAACCATAAAAGTACCTTTACACTATCCCTACAATATTAAAAATGAGGCATTATATCAGATCCTTACAGGAGGCAGTAATGATCAACCAGCTCTGTGGGGGATCTTGATAACTTTCCCTTTAAGCCACAAGGAAACCGAAAATTGACATGCTATTAATGTGTGCAACCAGGAAGATGTGCATACGATCATCAGCTTGTTATTCCAGCATATTATGCAAGCTGGTACTCTTGATAATAACTTACTGTACAAATCCGTCTCATTGAGTACCTGAGGTCTATGGTAGTGTAAGCAATTCTCATGCATCTCTCAGTGTATTTAAAAAACTTTAAATATTTGTTTTTTTGAGGTGAGTCTGTTTTTATTATGGTATACAGTACAATATGATTCTAGTGGTATAATTTGCTTGTTATGAATACCTTACTACTGTATTTTCATTGTTATTATTAATATTCTTATTATATTAACGTTAAAATGATGCAAAATGCTATATTATCATTGATGACTTAGCTTTGTCCAGAATATAAAATTCTCTTTCACAAAAAACCGTTGTCTGCCCATATATAGTCATGATGTGCCCATATATTATGATACGATGTCATCATCTTGTTTTGAATTTTATCTGTGATGGATACAGTTACAGTATAGGGACTGTTTTATAAATTTCATTTTAAGCTACAAAAAATATTGGATTTTCATTTGAAGTTTTGCTGGTTACCAGCACAGCTTAATCAGGACATTGCACTTCAAGAATCTGGGAATAGGAACAACGAATTACCATGGAAACCTTCTAAAGCATGGTGACTTCATCCAAATTTGTGTTGGTACTGCGACCAGTAAAATTTAAAATAAAAAAATATGTCCAGTGCTCAATGTCAAATTGAAACATATAATTATAATACACTATATATCATTATTCAATTTCATTCCCCATCTGTTTATAATCCTTTAATTTATGATCCCAAGTTGTCATTTTTTTCATTCCATACTTTTAAAATGTCAATATTTCACCATGATTACTGTACAGTCCCAACAGTCTTCTTAGTAGACCATTGCTTTGATTTTGAGGTGGTAATTTGAGTTGCTTGACAATGCATCTTATTTCCATCTTGTTCAACTTTTCCATTTCCGTCATTTCCTTTATAATCCTTTACAGGAAGAGTACTTGGGTTATGTTGCCAAAGTTATCATCAAAGTTAAAGAAATGAGTAAGTAAATTTCTTATACTTGTATTTTCATCAATCGTCTATGTATCTTGTATAGATATTTTGTGATTATGTTAGTTTAACTTTAGTATTGTGTTTAACACAGTGATTGTGCTGTGTATAACATGTTACTGTAGGTCGTTGGAAAAATCTGATGCTTCACAAAAAAATATATATTAATAAATGATTGATTGAGTGAATGAAAAAAATGTGGGGAAAGGAAAATTGCATTCAAATTTAAGTGCCATATTTGGCCACCTAAAGGTGCTGTAGAAATCAATTGTTTTACCTCAACACTAAACAGGATGGAGCTAGGAAGTCTGGACACTCCATCTGTAAAAATCCCCCCCCCTGGCACCTTCTATTTCTGGATCTGCCACTGCAATACAATTAAAACTGGAAGAAAGAGCTAGAGAAAAACAAATACTATTACCACCAACAGTATAAGAATAGAGGGATTCGGCGATGGGCGTCACATGACCTAATTTGTGTGTTGGATATAAACAATCGACTGGCACAGCGGTGTTTTACATGGACATTGCTATTGGGGCCGTCGCTTGTTAATGCGGTAAATATCATCATAATTGCCAGTAAACTATACCAAATTGATTGGAAATTAGAGTTTAGAATTTTGCCGTAATGGTTTGCTAATGCTGTAAAGACACTGGCCGCAAACATTGAGATTTTTTGACAAATGTTAGGCCTACTGTAGGTACAGCGTAGTACCGACCCGCAAAATTTCAAGACATACAATCCTAGAAGAATGCTAAGAGTAAATAAACACTATTTTGAACAATCATATTGCCTTTCCTAGCCATTTATTTCTCGCGTTAACAGTGGGTGGTTGTTTTTGCAACCATAACATTATCTTTTTGTATACTATCGCACTGTAATGTTTTTCATGTATACCCAAGTTATATCATGTAACTGCCTTTAAACAAACATCGCCAAATCCGTCTGTTGTTTACAACTTCTGTACAGTAATATTCTGTATAGAGGCTACAGAATTATGCTCTATACAAATGTAAACATTCAGTTGTAATGTCCTTGAACCATAATGAAAGTTACATTTTAATATGTAATTTTCCCTGACATGCTTCAAAGATAATTGGATCTGATAGTACAGTACTTGTTGACCTCCAATGACCCCACTCGACAATTTCCTGATCATGAACATTAAAAGAAACATATTTTTTCAGATCAACGTCCAACAACCATGGCGGTCCGCCCGCAACAGCAAGGTGTGTATTTATGTTTGGTGCAACTCTGGAAGACAAATAATGCATTTACACCTTTTTGAATAGAGTGTATACATTTTGCATTGATTCCCATATACTTGCATGTTAATACACTATTACGCTCTCCCTTCTGTGATCATTGACAAATACTATAAATATGTAACATTTTTTTGCGGCTTCATTGTGTGTCACTTTTATTCAATAGGGGCGCTGCTTACAAATTATTGAAAGTGTTAAAATGGTTCCATTTATTAATGGCCCCGCCCCTTGGATATTGTTGCTAAGGTCCTTCAGAGTATCCGTGTAAAAAAGAAAATGCTAACACATTCATTTGTGGGGCAACACATGTTTGTAGGACATGCGTGTATTCCTGGCCTGTTCCGATTGGTCAGTTGGGAAATTTGATTGACACTCAGAAAAGGTCAATTGTATGTACAGTAGGCCTATCTGACTTGTTGTAACCTTATTGTTATAATTTACTCCATTAAAAAATCAGTCATTTAATCCCATTATTAAACAACGTCAATCGCAAGTTGGATATGAACTCTCATATATAAGCACCACAACTTTATTCGAAATAGAATCTTTAGGTGACTTACATGTAAGGGCGTAAATATGTCTTTGTGTGTGAACTAGGCAGTGGTGTTACTAATGCCACACACAATGCCGCGTCTGTGGCGTTATTAACAACACCTAGAGACCCCAGATGAGTTACGCCATTCAGCTAACGCCGATGATGCTCCAGTCCTAATGTCAAGTGACTGACCAATCACGATTATTTGTGCAATAAACAAACAACCTACCCCGAAAGGAAAGCGCACGATCAGTCGCTTTTGTTCACAGTGTTCTTTAATGGTTTTTAAAGTGTATTGTGGTATTGTTTGGAAAAGTCTATTCTAATTGTAACATTGAAAAATGGCTACAAACAAAAAAGAAAGGGGCTCCTTGCTTCTAAAGCCGGCAAGTCGGGAGCGGGGACCGACATCCTCAGCAAATTTGAGTACTTTGACGAAATTTACAACTTTCTGGACCAGGCCATATGTTAAACCTTCTCCTTCCACCATTGGAGACTCCTCAGTTGTATGAGAAGACGGTGTACCAGGAACTGTTTGTCTGCTGCTGCTGACACTGTTTGTAATGCCAGCGTTAATATAGCGAACGCCATTCATGTTAACACTTTAAAATTTTAATCCATCGATTAGCTTACAGCACGCCTTACATCGTGTGTGTGTAGTCTCCAATGGAATTATTTAAAATGATGAAAAAAATTATAGGCATGCATCAAGGCCAATGTGACTACCAAGATAATGCTTTGGGTACTGTCTGCTGTAGAAATCAAAATCTCGTAACTTGCGCCTAAATATTCTTTCAAAAACACCTTAAAAATCAGTCTCAAAAGGTCCCTAGTTGCATACTACTTAACAACCTCTTTTTAGAATTGACTAACTTTGTTCTCAGCCTATTGTTTTATTTGCTTTAGCTTTGTGCTTTTTATATTGATGTGCTCTCTATGAACAATTTCATTTCGAATGGGCACAATGAAATTATTGTATTCTATTTACTTACAATTTTTTATATTATTGAATAATGAAATGTTGATGAATATTTATTAAACTAATGGTTTTACCTCAAAAAGCATATTTTTACACATGATGTACCGAAAGTTTGATGATTTTTTTAAATATTATTATATTAAAATAAACAAAAAATAACCATTATCTTTGCAGGTGGACTAAGGATGCAAAATTTGCAGCAAGTGGCAGGCAATGTGGGCATGCGGGTAGCCACTCCAGGGTTACAGCAGCAGCAGCAACAGTTACAACAGCAACAGTTACAAATGGCACAGTTCAAACAACAGCAGGTGGGTAGGCTTTCTTACTTACTGTAGACAGTCCGCGTATAAGACGATCACGACTTTGAGAAGATTTTTGGACATTTTTTTGTATTTTGAGCATATAGTATAAGACGACAAAGGCACCCCCTTTCCCTCTCCCCTTTCCTCTTGCATGTAATCCTACCCTAAAACTAATCATCACTAATTAGTATTAATCTACTGACCTATTCCTGTCTCTTATACACATCTAGATGTGTATAAGAGACAGATATGGTGTTGATACTGCATCTACTGTAGCTGGTTAAAAAGGGAGCCAAATGTAGGGCTAATTTTCCAAATACTATTACCCGAGATTCTAAATTTTCATCGAAATCTTATTTCCCCACATTTCAAATTGCATTCATTCAGACCATACTAACATCAAAATAATGTGAAATTACAAAACTTTTGCCCTGTTGTATACCACATTTATGTGCTGAAACAATAATGGCGTCTTATGAACATTGTAGCCTCGCGTGGTAGGTCTAAGCCCATCAATCAGGCTAGTTTGCATGCTGGTCGGACTGCTTCCAGTCCGCCAGCTTGTGTTAGGTCGGTCCACTTGAGTCAGCTCAGCCTAGCCAAATCAGGCCTATACCATCATATACACATGACATTCTAAAATCTGTACCAAATTTGAGGAGGACCGAGATGCATGTAACATTGTCAATAAGTGAAAATTTAAAGTAAATCGGTCCAACAGTATTTGAGTTATGCACCCGGGAAGACGTGCCTACACACACCCAAAAGCACACAGACGCGCACACACGAACACACAGAAGCTCACAGACACGCACAGCATAACTAGTAGCTATATTTCGGTAGTGGGTAGCTGGTAGGTTCAAGCACTAATAGTACACAGATTACTGTTGCAGTGTTATGGCATGTTCCATGTGGCTTTTTATCCACTGACAGGGTCATAATTGGATAAGCTCATTACCATATTCATGTTATTTGCCTACAATTATTATTTCTCTTTAATTTTCTGAAGATTCTCATACATTCTTTCCACAGGTAATGGGACAACAAAGTCTTCTACAGAAACAGCAGCAGCTTCAACAGCAGCAACAACTTCAGCAGCAGCAACAGCAGCTCCACCAATTTCAACAGCAGCAGCAACAGCAGCAGCAACAACAGCAACAACAACAGCAGCAGCAGCAAGGTGTGAAAACTCAAGCAACTTATAGCGTAACACCCCAACAGGTGAGTTCCAATGGGTGACACGCGTGACAATTAACTTTGTGGGGTTCTACAGTACATAGGGCTGTAACGTCAGCACGGCTGTCCCATGGCAAAACAATCTAACTGCTATTATATTTTTGTCCAGTTACGTTGTTTTACCGTGGAACGGCCAAGCGACGTAGAACTCTTTCAAAAGTTTTTATTCTACTGTAACTGCAATCAGATCCTTTTTAATACAGCGTTCACACAATAAATTTATTGTATGAACACAGTGAATGTAGATTGAAAAAACAAAAAAGTGTGTTAAAATAATGCCCTACTGTTGTTACAAACTTTTTGTGTTGTAAAGAATACAAAAGTGCTTGACAACCAATACATGCTTATTTTGACGTGCTTTTTTGTTTTCATGAACTAACACCATCTACATTCATTTTGTTAGTTTGTATTTGTATTATTATTTACCCATTGCTTTTGTTATTTTATAATAGGATTGATTGATTAAATATATACAAATAGTTATTGGCATTTCACCTAGTTTGCACTATATTTTTTTTTATAAGAGCTTTGTATACTTTTAAAAATTTTTATTTCTGAATGATAATCACAAAAAAAATAGAATGAATATTGTTTACTTTTTCAAACATTATTTTCCATTAATTGATTTGTATTTAGCTAGAAATATGTATTATTTTTATATTTGTTTGTGAACAACATAACCAAATTTTTCCAATGTTTAATTTAGTTATATTAATAACATTTAACATTTAGATATTTTGACTACATACAGTAAAATTCTGAAGTGACATAATGTTGTGAAATTATTAACACTAACCATTAAAACCCAATTATAAATTACAACTATATAAAATAAGTATTTTTCTATTTTTTTGTTTTATACTGTACAGATAATAATTGATTTATTGTTGTTTTTATTTGTTGTTTGTATATTATATTATAATTGTCAGTTTTTTTTTGTGTTTCACCATTACTGGATTCAATGATAGTGCACCAATTTTTAAGTCCTTTTGTCTTCAACAGCGACCACCTGCCTCGCCTTTTAATCAAGTTTGGGGGTCGCCAAAGGTCAGTAATATCACTTTCTGTCCTCTCAACGCATACAAGCTATGGTTGTATTCTACTAGCTCTGGTTTGTTGCCTGGGTTCACCTGTGTACCTCAACATTATTCCCTCATACTGTTTGGCATTTCATTTCTTGTTTTCTTTTCCTCCATTTTCGGCCATTCATTTTTTTTCTGTTTATATTGTATGGTTTTGCTAAGGCAACCACGTCTATATTCTATTTTTTTTACTCAATTTCAATTTTGTATATTTTTGTTTACCTTTGCAATGTAGCTATGAACTTTAAGGAATAAGCCTCCCACTATCTTAAAATATGTTACATGAAAGATGCTGCATTTCACTTGAAGCCCACTTCTGACTCAATTGATTGGAAAAGGAAATTCTGTATTATTTTATGATAGCTTCAGATAAGAGTCTGTTACTCAAGTTAATAAAGTGAGGAAGGAGATGAGCTTTAATACCTACAGTGCTAAATATATATTATATAAATGCACACATACATTTGCATATATGTATTTGTGTGTATACTGTATATATAGTTTATTTTAAAAAATATACTTTTATTATTATATTCGTCTGTACATTTATCTACCATTTGTATACATACATACAGTAAACATTGCTTAATCTCTAATTTTTTTTCCCTTTTATATTGTTTATAAAAATGTACGTGCAAAAATTCAATTAACAATTGAATTACTCATTTTAATACATCATTACCATCAACAAGCCACATATTAGTTTTCACTGCTTTACAGACACTTTTACTAAAATATCTATTGATTTATTATTTCAACATATACAGTAAATCTTTGCATTGCATCTTGCATGTAATCCTACCCTAAAACTAATCATCACTAATTAGTATTAATCTACTGACCTATTCTTTCACATAGAGTAGAACCCCCTTCTTTGGGACACCCCTATTAAGCAGACACTTTTGACCACAAAATGAGGGGAACTCTATCCTTTTAAAACTACAGCCAACAACTATTCAGAGGGAATTCCCATTAAGGGGACACATTTGGTCCTGAAGGTGCCCCCTTAATAGGAGTTCTACTGCATGTAAATTGTAATATAAGTGTTTTATAAGTCCGAGTATTAAGCTATTTAAGGTCACCGCACATGAGAATAAAGACCTTTGCAAACCACCACGAACGACAGTTTACAAATTTTGTAGGCTAGTATTGCAGTGGAATCCTGTCAATTTTTGACCACATACCATTAAAAAAAATACCAGTCATATTTTTTGCATAGTTCTTCATGAGTGGTAGACTTGATCTAATAGCTCAACAAAAGAAATCAATTACCCAATAAGATTTCATAGCTTGTTTATGTTATCTGCCGACTACAGTACCACTGGTGAGTCCAAAATCTACTGCCTCGTAAACGGTTTTTCCTGGTCAATTGCAAAGCTTTTCACTTTGAAGTCCATTCAGGAGCTACACAGGTTTTAATGTAGCTTCCTTTAGCGGATAGGTGCGTATAATGAATTCTGGTTTCTGTTATCTGTTGACTGGAAAAGTCGTAGCAGGGTCACCAACAGCATAACCAGCGGTGCAGGCACACAGCATCACAAAATTTATTTGTGGCCTCTTACAAAGCATTTTTGAACATCGTATTTGCATTGTTGAGACAAATGCCTGTTTCGCATTTTGTTACTGTTATACCCATCAAAGTTTTTGAAAAAGAAATAATCTAACCAGTTAAATCTATCTATTTATCATCTTTGCAGTTAGAATATTTTGCACGCATTCTGCATAATTACAAATGTACCTTTGGTATTCTCTTTCAAATGCATGGTTAGATATTTAATTTTCTTTGAAAATTTGACCATTCTTGAAAATAATCAAATAGATCGAAACGTTGAATCTCAAAATGTCTCTGTCTCTTTTCGCAGTTACTGCCTTTTTGTTTTATATTTAATTTTCTTTTTTTAATTTTATAATTTTACTTGGTGTATTTGTATAAGGCCAAGAAAAAAAAAATCATAGTTTCTCGTCTTAATATTTTTAAAAAGGAAAACGAGGGCACTTTTTTTTTTACTCAAAGATGTCAAATCCAAGATAGCTGATGAGAAATAGCTACTACTTTTTCACTTTTACTGAGTAGACACATTGAAAGCAAATAAAAGAGGCACTAAACATGATTCATATGTAGGAGCCTATATTGAGTTTTAATTCATAATAGTTCAAATGAAATTGTCCCTAGAAAGTGCTTGAGCATCTCCCTAACCATGAATGATCGAGAGAAGAATTTTACAGATGTCTGTGAGTCAGCCAGATTTTAATACATTTCATAAATAAAGAAAATTTTAAAAATTAAAAAAAAAATTGGTAAGGCAGAGAAAAATTGATGCGTGAGGGCCTTATTTGGCCTTAATCAAAACAACCTATCTATAATTATTTAAATTAAAATTGAATCATTCTTTGTTAACATTGATTTGTCTTTTGAATTTCTCTGTTGCCTACAGCCAAGTGCATATGGAGAAATACCATCGCCAGCTTCTGCGTAAGTATATCAGTCAGATCTTTTTAAAAATAAAGTCAGACATACAAGTATTCCTAGACCCACCTATAGAATGACCCCCAAGGTTATTTAATTTTCGCTCCAGACAACCACTGTTGTTACATACAGCCTGCGGGCCACATGCGGCCCTTTGCTTATTTTTTTACGGTCCGTGAAAATAAATTAAAAAAACTATATTTGTTCCATCTACCAACCATCTTTTGCTAGAAAACACCTTGTTTTTATGGCCCGACACCAATCATCGGTAATAAGTAATATTAAAACTGAGAATGAAGTGTTATAAATGCAGTAAATGGAGGTTTTTGCATCTGGAGATTTAGTAGGAATGTTTACTTTCTCCGACGTGGTATCATACTAAATACTCAGAATGTTCCCAAATACTTGAAAAAAAAATTGTGCAAAATCGAACCCACGACCTCCAGATAACTAGCCCGGTTTCTTGACCACCAGGCTCTGCTAAACCTGAATTGAACTTTAGTGGCTAGTGTTAATCTGATTCCTAAGTAGCAGTATTTACTAATCGTTATAAAGTCTAAATATGTTAATTTGTATAAGCTTGCTACTTTACTTATTGGATGAAGTCACAATGTGAAACCCCCTGGGGAGTTTAGTGAATG
This sequence comes from Anneissia japonica, assembly GCF_011630105.1. Taxonomy (NCBI): domain Eukaryota; kingdom Metazoa; phylum Echinodermata; class Crinoidea; order Comatulida; family Comatulidae; genus Anneissia; species Anneissia japonica. The sequence continues at coordinate 105,549 of NW_022724789.1, forward strand.
TTTATAAATAAATATGAAATGAATAAGTGTAAATTTTTTATGAATATTAATGTGAATATTAATTGGTTTATCACAAGGAAATATTAATATTACATATACACCTGGGGAGTGTAAAATTAATAAATTTTCCATTTTCAGTTTACAGCCAGTGCTTTCTCCAGCCAGTAGCTACATGCAACCTTCCCCATCTCCCCAACAACCTATTCCATCGCCCCTCAGTGCCACTATGGGTCCTCCCAGTACACCCTCAACAGGCTCCATTAGTGCCCCTAGCTCAGTTGGGGTAAATCCGAGCCCAAGGAGTATGCAGATGAACGAACAGGACCGCCAACAGTACGAGACTAAGCGTAGAGAACTTGCAATCTATGTCGACCCTCTGAAAAAAATGTTGAAGAAGATGAGCACTGATGGTGAGGGCTTATGAATATTTATTTTTCTGTTCATTTTTATATAAAATTCTTTATATTTCCCTTGTTCTCTATAAAACTATAAAACTGCTGTTAATGCTTACCTAACAGCATATGTAAAATATTTTTTTGTAGTTAGTTTGTAGTTATTCCCCAGTTTGGTTTTCTGTCTGGGCCACATTTGGTTACATACACCACCTCGCCTGCTCTCCTGGTTAGGAAAAAGAAAATAATGAAAAAGTAAATAAAGGTAAAGGTGGGAGGATAACCCATAACTAGCAGCAGCATTATGCTGATTTGCAAATGGGCGTGGACTGTGATTACTGTAGCAGCCGTAAAGAGGTGAAATGTAGCTTCGTGTCTACATTCTACGACAGGAGGTGAAGTGAACCATAACATCGGGGTAACCCCCTACTCTTCCGAAAGATGCAGTGGGTTCTTTAAAGTGTGCTCAAGCCAGATGTGTACACTGGACCTCCATTTTAAGTCCTTATCTGAGAAGACTTTGACCTAAAACCAGTAGCATCTCGAACAAGCTGGAAATTTTTTTAATGGAAACAATATTGTTAGATTTTAGCTTATACATGAATTTAACAATAAAAAAAAATATCAAAATATTTGAACAATAAATCATTATATTATATTTTTAGTATTTATTATATAATATTTAAAACAATGATAATGGAGATGATTATAGACAATATAGTGAGTTTAATGATATGATTTTTTTTTTACAGAAAAAAAGAAAGAACAAGATAAACTTAATAATCTTCTGAATATCCTTACTAACCCAAATGCAGTGTTTCCTTTAGCGACGCTGCTCAAATGTGAACAGGTTTTGCAGAAACTGAACTTTGTAAGTGTAAGTCCCATTACTGTAAGAGCAGCTTAGCTCAGTCTGTGTGCACGCTGAACTGAGGAGATCTCTACAGTTGGTTTCCTGTTGCTGCTCTGCTTGTGTTTCAGCCGGAGGGCTGAAATGCAAGTTACGATAGCCGCACCCTCTTTCGGATGAGATGTTTAAGCTGTTGGTCTCATGTGCATTATGGCCTGTTTATACATTAAAGAACACAGTACACTCTTCGGAAAAGAGGAGGGGATTGTCTTCCGGTGTACTGGTAATCACCACCAGAACGACCCCACTGGAAATAAGTCTTCTTCAGACTTTCATGGGTTATCCTTGGTATTTACACCTAATACATTCATCCATCCATCCATCCATCCATCCATCCCTTGTCTCAACATTTTGAGTTATGTTGAGTTCAGTGATCATTCACCAGCTTTGTCCTGTACAGACTATTAAATCTTACTTGAAAAAAACATGTGATATGCCTACTGTAAATCACGACCATATATAGGCATATCATGACCATATATGGGCACATCATGACCATATATAGGCACATCATGACCATATATAGGCACATCATGACTATATATAGGCATATCATGACCATATATAGGCACATCATGACCATATATAAGCACATTATGACTATATATGGGCACATCATGACTATATATGGGCATACAACAGTTTTTTGTCAAAGAAATTTTGATAGTGTAGATAGAGCTGTAGTTAAAAGTACATTCAATGAAATTTGGTTGTGCAGCAGAAATTAGACAAGCGTAAAATATTAGCAACATATGTGGCAAAGACAAGCCAAACCAGTCACTCGTCGCAAAGTTTGATTTTAGTTTTTAATACAAGGTTAAAAGAAAATAAATGAGAGCTATAAAATAGTAAAAAAAAATAATTTAAATTTGACATTTTCTTATGAAGCTACAAGCATTTAAACATAAAACTGTTTAAAGAACAATATTTGAGAAATCAGCCTGAAACACGATTTGCGATGAGTGACTGGT
>NW_022724789.1:107878-117020 GCF_011630105.1 Anneissia japonica
GTAAAATTAGTGAATGAAGTATCTTTAATTTCTGTCTCAGTCTCCCTTTAGACAAAAAAGGCCAGCCACAACTGACTTACACTAAGTTTACAGAATATTAAATTATAAAATGAATGAAGCAAATATAAAAAAAAAACTTGTAAATTTATTTAAAAATTTGAATCATTCTTGTTAAAATCTAACAGCAATCCACAGTGGTAGGTGGGTCAACTGTTAATCGCATCGCTACCACTACTCAAGCCACTGCTGTATCGACCACTTCGACCATCTCCTCCAGTGCAAGACCCCAGTCGGTGTGCCAGCCCCTATTAGATGCTATCAATCAGTACATTAGCTCACCGATGTTGAACCACACTCTACAGAGGACGTTTGGCTCTGCCATGACGGCTATTCACGGCCCTCCTATCAGGTAGTTAGAAGTTTTATGTAACAGTGTATGTTTAAACACTGAGAACTCCTTCAATTTTAGCGCTAAAGAAGTTTTACGAGTAAGGTCTGTTTTCCACTATGCAAATTTATTCGCGCGAATCGAAAGTGTCGGATGATGTGCATGCGCATTCACACTCATAGAGTTTTTGCGAAAAGAAAAAAATATGCGCAACTACTCAGAGCTCAGGAAGCGAACCGACGCTGTCGATTCATGCAAATAAATTGACCTAGTGGTGAACAGGCTTAAGAAGATAATGATCATAATGATGTGATTATGAAAGTTGATGATGGCTAATTTGATGATGATGATGATGAAAGACAAAAGCACTTTTTGAATTCAACGTGGTTTTGGTCAAACTAATCTTCCAGTCTGAAAAAACTATGTAATAATTATTATTAAATTTCATAGCTGCATGTTAAGTTAAAACAAGTGAATCATGCCCAGTCAGAAAACTCAGGTTGTTTTTTTTGACATTCTTAGCGGCAGTATTGTGCCAAGATGCTATACTATTATGTTTACCCGGAAGTTTAAATAATGATATTCTGGGGTGGATGCAGGATTTGGCGATAGGGGGTGTGTAAGAGTCCGCTCCAGCTCCACCCCACCATGGTTGGGGCTGAGGTGAGAAATTTTAAGAATATGAACCTGTAGGTGCCCGGAAATTGCACTCTCATATTATGTTCATAATGATAAAAATAATATACAAAAACACAATACAACAAAATTTATTTTTCTTAATCAAATTTAGGGGGGTCCGTCTGCACCCCCTCTGCATCCACCCCAGATATTGAGGTTAATAAATGTGTTAATTATGACGAGGATGATGACAATTTCACACCTATGATTCTGATTTTAACATAGATCGATTGCATTTTCAGCGCCCCATGTTCGTCAAGAAAGCGGAAATCGTCAGAAATGAACCAAGAATTTCAAATACCAGACATTATCCAAGGAGAGGTTGCCAGAATGCCTCCAAAATTCAAGATAATTCTTGACTCGACTCACCATTCACGAGGCAAAGATGTACATGTTATATGCAAATTAGGTAAGATTATTTAATTGATTACAAATGTCAATTAATATCAACTCATTTATAAGAGCTAACATATAGTATTGTGGGATGGTGTCCAACAGACCTATACCTATATTTTTCTTGCTATATCCTTCATAAAGTTAAGGCAAAGTGTACAACAAATTACGCTGATCCCAAGTTTATAGAAGCCACTTCCAGGAGATCTAATTTAATGTGCTTTCTTAAACACAGGGGCAAATCCAGAGATGTCTGAAAGTGGGGGGGGGAGGGGGTGAGTGGCGAAAGTAAGGCCGATCGAGATAACACTACCTTAGGGGGTCCAGGCATGCCCCGCGAAATTTTAGTTTTCAAGACGCCCCTCTGAGATAACCTAGATAACCTCTGAGGCATTTTTTTTTCCTTCCTTCTTTATTCTGTTTTTCTTTTTTATTACTTTTCAAAAAGGGGAGGGGGCGTGGCCAAAAATAGCGAGAAAATACAACTAGGTGCATTAAAATAAAAAGCCCAACAGCAACTTGCTGAGGAGACTTTTGAGGTTAGTAGAAATATTATGTCAAAGTCTAATTGAAAGCATTCTATTATATTCTATTGTTGTTTGGTATTTTGGTTCCACCGACGCTGACCGAAATGGCCTAATTCAATATGCCTCTCATAATATTATCGGTCACAATGAGGATGATATTGAGGACACATTTAATGCTAGGATGCTGGAAAAAATAAAATGTATAATTGGGGATCCAACACATCCTGGTAACTCTCTTTTTGAGTTGCTTCCTGGTGGAAGGAGATATACAGTATGCTCGTACGAGCAGGTACGAAAAGAGTTTCCATGAGCTATCCGGCCCCCTCAATAAAACAGCCTAATGCAGCATAGTATGTTCTGACCACTTTCATAAATTTTCGTAACTCTGATATTTCTTACTTTAGTATTATTTCATTTGTAGTTTGTTCATTTGTTTTCTCAACTTGGTACTATATGAAAAGAGCCACATTAAATATATCTGCGATGTAACTGATACATTGCATATGACAATAAATCGAAATTGAATTGAATTGAATGACAAGCTGACTTTAGAGAGGCAGTAGTAAAAGCATTCAAATAATCAGGATTAGTGGGAGATTGGTTAATTATTGCTTGTGGTGTGCAGGAGACAATGTCGCTTTGTTTTTTTAAAGGCTGAAGTTGACAGACCTTTGTACTTCATCATGGGCATAGGCTGGGGGATTCAGAGGGACATCCCCCACCCCATTACACCAAATTTGTTCCACTAAACTGGGTTACGATACCAAAGTAAACTAAAAATTACCTGATATTTCATTGGAAGAGAGACTGAGATTCACATTCTAGGATTTATAGTTCAACATTCACTTTTTTTTTTGGAATAAATGTTGTGTTGTAATGTAAATTGCATAACGTCCTTTCATTGTGTGCTAAATAACACTGAGTCATTATTACTATAATAAATTTTGATGGTGTATTCTCGTCGTTGTCTAGTGGTTAAGACATCAGGCTAGTTACCAGAATGTCGTGGGTTCGATTCCCACCCAAATCACTTGCAAAATTTTTTTCACAAGCATTTGGGAATGTACTGTGCATTCAGTACTTCGTATAATAACTTTACTATAAATATATATATTTTTTTGTGAATAGAAGATAAATGCCTTCCGAGTGTGCCGCCAATTTTTGTCACGATTCCAGAGAATTATCCCAACTCTAGTCCAAATTATGATCACCGCCTGGAGTACAGTAAGTCACCGTCTTCTACTGCTTTATTCTATTATCATTTAATAATAATTAATAATTACTATTATTTTTTTATTATTTATGGGTAGATATTTTTGTATTAAGTTTTCCATGTAAAAATATTATTTCAAACTTTTTTTTTCCCAGGTAACACTGAGTTCTTAAAGTCGGTTCAGCGGAATTTAGTAACCCAGCTGAAACATCTACCAGATAAGCATTCCCTGTCTCAAGTTATGGATGTGTGGGAGATGAGTGTTAGGAAAGCTTGCATCAATTTTTTTGCTGTAGGATAAAGAGCCATGCCAAATGTTTTTGGAAAAGCGGGAGACAGCCCAGGTGTAAAAGATTCGTCTATGGTTGGCAAGGACACTATTTGTCAATATGGAGGGCAGTTTAATTCACATGTTAGGCATTTCATAATAGCACAGCGCACTGGTTACGTCACAGTGTTGCCATAGTAGGACTGTGGAATTGATAATGCCTGAGATAACATATTGGTCATGCACTATGTATTCGTAAAGTACAGGCAAGTACAATGGTACGAATTTGTGGAAGAGAGGTGCAGTTGACATTTTTCCAGACCAATAAAAATTTACTACTGAGGGCGCTAATGACCTTTTGAGCCCCAGGTCACAGAAATTGTATGCATGCATGATTACTAAACAGAGGCCGGTGCAGGCCAGAAGGGGTATCAAGTACCTTTCGAGTAATGCTTGAATGACTTGGTGTATTCTCAGTATTCAGTAGCAGATGCATGGTCACACTGTAGGAGGGTTTGCCTTAATTATTTAATGTTTGGTTTGAATTAATCAAGTTAACTAGGTCAAAGGTTAAAAAGCATCTCATTGTTTTGTACATAGTCTGACAAATATATTGATTAAACTTATGGGCATGATTTAATCAATGCTACATACAGAATATTTTGATATTTATTAACTTATTTATACTGGTCGGTTGTATACTGAAGTACAATAAATATTGATAATGTTAATACAATTAATGTCTATTTAAACACTGTGGAAAATGGAATTGCAGAATTCTGATATATCTATTATAAGCTAAAGAGGTATTAGAAAAAATGATTGATGGACCATAAATGTGTAATAAACAGAAATAGACAGATATTTGAAAGAAGTGATGAATAAAATGAAAGGTTGTGATGAACAACATGAGAAATTTGCATATAGGACCCCACTCAACAAACTTAAATAAATAGTTCATAAAAATGTGTTAACAATAATTTTTCTCAAATTATATATAATTTTTTATAGTGTAGTAATGATTTTAATAATCATTTTCCACAAATAAAGTGTATGATTTCTTATAATGTAATACTTCTGGATAATGAGAGACAATCAAGGACACATGCGACCTGTATAGCGAGGTTTCCAATTCCAACCCTGAAGGAAGAGTATTCCAGACACATCCTTTGCATGAATGCGTGGTCAAAAGACTGGATTCAGTATTTGTAATAGGCAATACATACCAAGCATGGCTTATAATAATAGCTGATATTAATATAGTATAAATATTGATTTACACACCTATAATGGCCACAATTTAACTGAGAACAAATACATAACTGCCAAGTTGGGGAGTAGCTTGAGAGTCCTGAGCCCCACCATGGTTTGAAAATTCTTATTTTTAACATATCTAGATGAATAAAAATTACCCTCTCGACTTAATTTAAAAATTAACGTTAAATTTTTAAAGGAACATAAAACAAATTAGCCTACTATAAAATTGGACCTCTAAATCAAGATAAATGGTGTATAATAGACCACATCAGGCTATAATTTCGACATCTTATATTGTATTCTGTTATGTATATCGAAAAGGTTTTACATAGACTTCAGACCTTAATGGACTGGCGTGAGAGTTTGAGAATGATTTTTAAAAAATGTGAGTCACACACCAGATGGATTAGACTTGACACAAGTCTCTTAGTTTTTGTTTGTTTTTTTTCTCATTCTGGACAGCGCCACCAACGAGAAGGAAAGAAATCTAGTATGGGATGCCAATTAAATTAGGTATGGAATGCACAAAGTGCACTAAAGAGTGAGTAACCCAAAATTAGGGCCTGGAACCCAGGCTACAGATGGATGAGACCTTACCTTGGTAGCTATGCAGATAAAACAGTTATTGAATAACAAATTTCAAATAGTGTATAACACTTGTACACTTTTGCATGAATATCAACACTAATTAGGCAACCTACCAGTCTTTATAATAAAAATGGTATGATTAAGTACATGAAATTATTGATGACTAGTACAAAATAATTTCAATAAAAATAAATTTATTCATCACAACATGCTAATAATAACATCAACAATAGTAATAATAATATTTATAATAATACAGTAATAGTGAAATTGATAATAATAAAATATAATAATAATTATATATTAATCATTACACTACACATCTGTTGCATGGCCATAGTGTAACTAGGTTGGCTTTTTATATAGGTGTATATATATTTGTGAATAATGAAACAAACATAGACATTCAGAACACTGATATAAATATAGTAATTTCATTGGACATTTCTCCCACACCATATATCATATCAGTGGGGAATCTAGCTTAGGAGAAAAGCCACAGTCTGAAATTACTGTAAAGTATAAGAGTCGATCTTTAAGTTTCTTTTATTAATATTATTCATCTCTCTATTTCTACTGATGGAGCACATGGAACATTTAATTAGATATAGATGTATATATTAATATATACATTTATATATATAATAATCAGCATACATACAACAAATCGATGGGAACAATACCATTATGACATCATGATAGATCGGGTATTTAAGTGCGTGTATGAATAAATCTTTCAAAAATATATGGTTCAATGCATACAAACTAAGGCACAGTGTGAAAACAATGGAACTACATTGCACATATATTTGGAGCAGAATTTGTTAATTAAAATATAATGATGCTGCTGCTGATGATGATTTTGATAATTATGATGATTGCAATGATGAAAATATATGATTTCTATTCATAGCATTGAAATACAGTAGAATCCTTTAGGACACCCCTATTAAGTGGTCACTTTTCTGTATAACACTACAGCCAACCCCTATTTAGGGGACACCCTTATTTAGGGGACAGGGACAATTTCTGAGTTTGCCAAATGTTCTAATCAATACATTTTAACCACTGAAGTAGCAAAAACTTCATTCAGATTTATATTTTGACACATTTCAAGCAATAAACTTAACATCAAACCAGCATTTATTTCTCAATCTTTAGAATAGATATTAATTGGTATAGACAGTGCATGTGTTACTTTGTGTAAATCAAATATTGTCGATTTTGAACATTAACCATGGGGATTACTTGTTTTGTGTATTTTTTTTTTTTTTTTTTAACCATATTTATGGAATCATGCCAAAAACCCCTATTAAGGGGACACTTTTACATTTTTAGTTAGTGTTTCCTGAATAGGGAATACCCTATTAAGTGGACACTTATTTTGGTCCCGAGGGTGTCCCCTTAATAGTGGTTCTAGTGTATTGGCAAACTTAAGTAAGGCACATTGGGAAAACAAGAACAATAATGCATTAAAAATCTATGCTTTTTGCATTCAATGCTATATGAATTAATTTTATTATGTGGATTATTTGTATATATGAGAATGATGATGACAATGAGAATGATGATATGGGAGCACTGATAAGGATGAATATGATCACAATAAAATTAATTTGATAATGTGATATACAAGCACTTGTCTTCAGAAAAAGAAAACACTTTAATGGCTATGATGAAAGTCTGTCCGCAAGAGTTTCACTTGGCTTAGACGTCATTAGATTGCAGTTCACCTCTATATTGCCCCTTAACAACGGCATCGTGGGCCACTGTTGGGCGCTACAATTCTGGTAGCATTAGGGGATCCTGATAAAAAAAAACAAAAAAACATGCAATTTGTAAACAAAGAAATTGGTCATGGTTTTCCCATATTTAAACAAAGTGCTCAACCCAGTTCAACTAATGACATAAATTTATTTATTTTATTTTATTTTTATTATTTATTTAGGCACACAATACATGTGCCAAGGATTGTCAGTAGCAAATATATCACTGTCCTACTTGTAGGCGACAATCCCTTACACAAGACAAACATACACACACGATGCTTTACACAAACTAAATCTCAATATGAGATTTAGGGGGTGGAGTTGTTTTGGTCGTGAGAAAAAATCCTGCAACACTGACAGGAATTGAACCCAGGACCCTGGGATTGGAAGGCAAGCATCTTAACCACCAAGCTATATATGGACCTACAGTGCTATTGTTGATCATATTTCATTATATAATAAATTATCATCTAATTAGAGTAATTCTACTAATAATTTTTAATGGCTATATGGTTGAGTGGTGTATTAAATACCAATAATAACGGTAATCTTAATTTAAAATTCAACAATATGGATAATAATTATATGGAGTGCATCATGACTTGTAATGAATTCACAGCTCACCCGACGGCAAAGTTCGCTGTCAACAATATCAGACGCAATCAAAGCTGGTGTGATAAGTTCGGCAGAGAAGCCACCGTTTTCAGTAACTTGGGACTCCGGTGCCTTGAGGGCGTGCTCTCTCACAAAGCGAACTACTGCTCTCTCATCGACATATGGTAGCTGAAGCTTACATCCATATGTTACAAGTGCAAATGGCTAAAAATAGAATACCAGCACAAATTCAGTAATTATTTTTTCTGTTTAAATCAATGCAAATCGAAAATATTGATGTTACAGTGTTTTTATTAATATTGTACAGTATGCCTTCATTTTTTGTCATTTTTGATGTACACTTTGATTGATTTTTAATGTATTCAAGAGTCAAGTTATCCTGATATAGAAGATAATTATTAAAAATAATTTTTATTCAATAAACATAAACACATTACAACAACAAAAAAAAAAAAAGCAAAACATTTAGAAAATTCCCTAGGACATTTTTAAAATAAGTGACAAGGGAGGGGACATTACTAAAATTAAGGACAAGGAGAGAAGACAAACATATAATACTGTAGAAAATGAGTAATTGAGAATATAAATATTATAAATTACAATTGAAAATTATGGGTTGAAATAGGGAAAAAAATATATTTTAATAAATTGTAAGTATTGCAAAGATTTCACTTACTATATCACATGTGTGTGTGTATATATATATATATAATGCAACATGAAAAAACATAAATAAATCATACTATGTTTGCAAAATCAAAGTTAAAAAAAATTTAAGCTTACAAGTTGTCTCGGCAGTAAGTTGTATGGCGTAATGATATGTTTACGGAGACAGCGTGTTGCTATTTGTCGCAGCTTCTCTATATCTCTCTGGGGAGCACATGGGTGGTAGAGGAAGACGACACAGCCATGCTTATTGGTGTCAACAGGAGGAGGGTGAAAAGTAAATTAAATTTATGAACCATTAAAATCTTGCAAATCATGTAGAATAATTCTAATCAAAGATTTTCATGGTGCATGTCTAGTCCCTCCAATTTAAGACCACTTTTGGGACTGGTTTTTATGGTTTCAGCAGCTTAGGTCTTTAATTATAAAAAAAATATTATCAAGATGATATGATAGGTGTTAATTTGGGGCTGCAGAAGTGGGTCTTTCATTGGAGGAGCAGAGGGAGACCTGTACTATTAAAATCTGTAAATCTGTAAGTAATTTTTTTCAAATAAATATTGGGTGAAAGGAGGGAGTATACTTTTTTTTTTCTCAAGGACAAATCCAACACACTTGTATGGTGTTTGAAAGAAAATTAAACTAAACATCCAAATTACAATAAATGTGTATATATATATATATATATATATATATATATACTGTAAGATGTGTATAAGAGACAGCTATAATACCGTAGTTTCATTCAATGGGGCCCCGACAGTTTTAAACAATAAAAGC